>NC_090734.1:60008365-60025865 GCF_036898095.1 Palaemon carinicauda
GAAGAGTCATTCTAGACAGTAGAAAAGGGATCTTGAGGTTAACATACATAGTATGACCAAACATAAGTACACACTGAATATACAAATAGTCTCATAGTTGTATATTTTCTAAAATAACATCAGTGTCTCTTATATCTATTATTTGATGCATACAAATATATGAGAGATACTTACTTTGGTAACTTGAAGAAATCTGGCATGTATACATACAATTGTCTGGCGAAGGTGGACGCACAACATTCTAATAGACATTTATTATTAATAAATGACTAAAAGATGTTCAGTTAAACGAATGTAGTATGGCAATGGGATTATACCTGTAACAAGTACAGAGACTATATTTCCTTCTTGAAGGAAGAAATGATGAGTGCCACTCACAGACTGAAGAAAATTATAAAACAAATTCTCTTCATAATTCCTGTACTGGTTACTTCTATCTGCACTGTGTACTTCGTACACCGGCACTAGTGCTATCTGTATAATTCCACACCTGGGATTTTGAACAGAGCCAGTGTTATCATGGTAACACTTAATTAAAAGAAGTCACACCTAAGAAGGGTGACCTCTTCTCCCTTTAATTGACAGTCCCAGTCAATTAGCTGTTCATCATAGAATTAGACGGCAGGTTAAATATTCTACCTGGCGTCACCACATATTGCTTCAGAACATGGATTTGTCTAGCATAGTGTATATAGAACACTCTGGATGATTCTCATCCGTTACATGTGCGAGGACATGTGAGGTCCCAAACCAAAAACTATTTACTACAGTAATTAAGGGGCAGGTTTTAATGCACTACCTGCCACCACTACAAAGTGTTCCAGTTCATGCACTTGTTTTTCATAGTGTTTGTAAAACACTCTGGATGATTTCCATCCAGTATATGAACGAAGGCGCTCAAAGTCCATATACTGAAAAAAGTTCAGTGATGAAGCAATCTCTCTGGGATCATGACCTGCGGGAGTACTGTCCGGATCCGCTCTACGAATAAAGTAGGTGAGCTTCGCCCTTAGTTGTTTTATGGATAAATTTGATCCAGAAGTTTCCCCTTTAAAGAGCTGTCCTCCCCTGAAGTCTGAAGTTCTACGAAGATAGACCTTTAGACACTCTACAGGACATAGAGAGACATCTTCCTTCAGAGGGCAGATTCTCCAGGGACCCCACCTCTTAGTGGGTAGCTCGTTTTTAGCGAGAAAGGATGGATCGGAAATAGATTCAGTTCTCCCACTTCCGTGAACTGAATATGACCCTCATTTCTGGATAGGGCCACTATTTCACTAACTCTAGCCCCAGAGGCGATAGCGAACAGAAAAATAACCTTTTGGGTTAGATCCTTACGAGAACAATCTTCATTGTTCACAGATGAGGCATAATGTAAGACCTTGTCCAAAGACCAAGAGATGGGCTTTGGTGGTACGGCGGGCTTAAGCCTAGAATGTAGAGGGGCTCTAGGTGCTTGTTTTGGATGTGGTGAGGTAGGGTATAGAATTAGCGAGTGCAAGAAAGAGAAAGGGGTAAAATGTTATTGGTGTGGTATGACTGGGCACATGGCAAGTGGATGTCGTAGCAATCGTATGAATGTGATTTGTGGTAATTGTGGTAAGGATGGTCATTATGCTAGAATGTGCAAGGAGCCACGGGATAAGTGTACTGAATGTGGTGTAGATGGACCTATAGCTAGAGTATGTAGGAAGAAGGGATTAAGTCAGCCAGAATGTTCAAGAAACTGGAGTATAAGAGGGTTCAGCTGGGTGAGTCCTCCTGTGTTTGTGGAAGGAATAGGAGCAATGTTTGTAGGAATGGGGTGAATAATTGGTTGGAAATAAGTAAGTATGAACCTAGTATGCTTGAGAAGTTAAGTTTGGAAGATATATAATTAGTGTTAGTTGAACATAGAAAAAAGAGCCATTTGAAAGTTTTAAGTGAGAATAAAGTGCAAGGGAAATTTATAAGTATAGATAGGAATCCGAATATACATGATGATGTGGATGATGTAAAAGAAAGTATGGCGAATGGGACAATGAGAGATAGGAGAATGATAAGTAGTATGAATGAATCTTTTATTGAGGTAAAAAATGGCTTTCATGAAATGGATGAATTGCTGATGGAAATAAGTGAGATTCTAGGGCCAGATGATAGTGAGGTAGATGGAATAGTGTATGATATAATAGATGATAGGGATTTAAATAGGAATAGTGTTAATGTAGCGAATGATTGTGATAAAGAAGAAGTGGATGAGAGAGTGTATGAAGGCCCAGTTACTCGGAACAGAGGTCCTGTTCCCGACTGCCACTGGGTTATGAAAAAAATTAGGTAAGTGTTGCGTAAGATGGATTTGGCAAAGTAAGGGGGGAGGAATGTGGAGGATTGATTTTTGTTTTTATTTTTATTTATTTTTGTTTGCCAAATCCAGAGAGAGAGAGAGAGAGAGAGAGAGAGAGAGAGAGAGAGAGAGAGAGAGAGAGAGAGAGAGAGAGAGGTAGTTAGTTAGTGTATTGATTGTTTGTTGTGAAAAAGACTGGTGGTATAAATGAGATTCTTTGTATATGTATTTAGTTAGGTTACGACAGTGGTGCATGTCTTGGGTAAATGCATATTTTGATTTGACTGCTGCAAGAGTCAGTTCTGTGTGAATGCTTGAATATTGTCATTATTATATTATTATGACCAGCGTGGAAGTTTTTAATTATTTCAAAAGTAAGTAGAGTTTTTTTTTATATTTGCTTATCGTGATTGTGAATGATAGGAACAATCAATTATTTATCATTGAATAGAGTGCAATAGTTTAGTTAGCTAGGAGTGTTCGTAAGTGTTTTTATTTTTTATTTTTGCAGGCCATGATTCCTCCTTGGATAGACTTACTCCTTTGGGGAGATTTTCTTTGAATGTGAAATTGTTTGTTGACAACCTGGCTTATAATAAGGAATTGGATACGACTGTTCAGATTTAGTTAAATGTTGATGACCCGGACCGAATGATATTCCGATTGCTGCTGATGATGATGATTATGATGACAATGATGACATCCAGGACCCCAATCATGGAGGTAGTTGTGGCGAATTGCCACAGAGTGTATTGCTAGCCACAAAGTTGTGGTTGTGCGCCAAAAAAGACAGTTGGGCAGTGAGTGGATGACTGTGTTGGTGCCACTAAAATATAGTATATCATATAAACATACATATTTCGGTGTTGGTGTGAAGTTTAATTTTAAGTTTGTTAGGTTTTTTGGGGGGTTTATATGAATGGCATACGGTTACTATATATTTAGTGTTAAGTTTTTGATTTGTTTTAAGTGTTGATAATCTGATTGTAGATGGTTTATGTTAAGCGTTTTAGTTTGTAAGAAATATAGTATTAAATTTATGTTTTCTTTTAATTTTCCTTTTGTCCAAGAGTGCAGTTGATAACGTAAGGGGAAAGTTTATGTTGAGGAGACTATTGCCAGTTAGAGTGATTCAAGGGTGTGGGGGTTGCCCTTGGAACATCCCGCCACAACTCGAGAAGGCCTACCCATATCTGTTTCTTAGCTGTGTTACAGCTAGGAGTATGATGAAAAAAGTGACTGAAAAAGAAGAAAAATAAATCGAAGGAGCAATGATCTTGGAGGATTTGTTGTCCAAATAAGAGGATTCCCTTGATGGTGCGCAAGAAGAGAACTCCTGAGTAGGCCCTAGCAAACAGGAATGAGAGACGTGTGGACAAGAGGACAAAGAAGAAATGGACTTGGAAGAAATAGGAAATTCAATGTTAGAAATAGGACACTTGAGTAGAAAAAGGCTGAAAGAATTGCAACGGAAGAACACAACATTAACAGAGTTATTGTAAAGTAGGGTGGACGAGACGGAGGCACAGCAGTCTCCAATTCGTTACTATCTAAAGAATGGGATGCCTATGAAGTAGCATAAACCCTCCTATATCCCTGGGAATATTGAATGATGGATATATCAACATATAATAATTCCCGCACCGTTGAGATGATAGCTGATCGCGGTAGTGCACGAGACGGGACATATGGTGATAAGGAAGACGATGGAGGAGATTATGAAACTCTTTTTCTGACGTGGCAATAATAAGGACGTTAGCCAGTTTTGCCGTGCATTTCATGTATTCCTGATGGCTGGAAACCAGAAGAAATGCATTAAGAACGCTCCGTTACACCCCATAGAAGTGTGAGGAGAACCCTTCAGTGAGGTGATGATAGACATTGTAGGACCTTTACCAAGGACGAAACAAGTTCATGAATATATGTTAACCTTGATGTGTCCATTAACGAGATACCCAGAAGCCATAACCATCAGAAACATCAGGGCCAAAATAATAGCCAAGAAGTTACTAGACTTTTTTTACTAAGCTTGGTTTATCGGAAATCGTTCAAAGTGATCGGGGAACGGATTTCCCATCAGAGGTAATCCACGACGTAATGAAATTGTTGGATGTAAAATAACAACTATCAACTTCTTATCATCCGGAGACCCAAGGTGTATTAGAGAGGATTCATCTATCGTTAAAAAGAATGTTAACTAAGTTCTGCAACGAAGCGGGGAATGAATGGGCCATCGAACTACCGTTTATGTTATTTTAGGTATGTAATGCTTATCAAGAAAGCATGGGATATAGCCTTAATGAAATGGTATTTGAACAAAAAGAAAAAAAATGAATCAAAATATTAGCCGAAAAATGGAAGGACCGAGATTAAATGGATGGAGAATATGTAAAAAATTTGAGGAAAAGGATCGGCGAGATTAGGGAATTTTCTCTAGAAAAACTTAAGACGAGTCAAGGAAAAATGAAGAATAGGTTCCATATAAGAAGTAAGAACGAGCAGTTTTATATAGGACAACAGGTATTAGTTTTCCTGACGATAAGGAGATTCCCACTCACCAACAAATTTCAAGGACCATTAAAAATTTTGGAGAAGATCAGTGACCTTACCTACGTTATTGGAACTCCGGAATGAAGGGAAAGTCAAAGGAAAGTACACGTCAACCTACTGAAACCCTACTTGAATGAAAACAAGACCGAATCTTCACAAGTACGTATGGTGCAAAACATACCATCCAATGAAGAACATGACGGATATGAAGTAGGGGCAGTAAGCAAAGTAAATAATTTTTCTATCATTCGAAATTTAAGAGAAAAATTAACTCATTTGGACCAGGAGCATCAAGAAGAATTAAGTCTATTAATTAGAAGTTTCCATGAAGTTGTCTCAGATATCCCGAAACAAACCAACCTGAAAAAGCATGAGATACACCCTTACAGTTCTTCATGCTTGCTCATGAAAAAAAACAGACGGATCTTTTAGGATATGTATGGACTACCGAAAGTTAAACTCGATCAGAGTGGCTGATAATTATCCATTGCCACTCATCTACCAACAACTGGACATTATTTGACAAGCGAGATTCGTCTTCAAGATCGACTTGCTAAATGACTATCATCAAACTCCTTTGGACGACAACGCCAAATTTTTATCAGCTTTTACAACCCCGTTTAGGATATATCAATACACCTTTATGCAATTTTGTGTAATGAATGCCCCAGCTACTTTTCACATGTGGTGGATAACCTTCAAGGATCGATAGAAAGAGTAGGTATATATCTCGACAATATTGTGGTATATTATACGACCTAAGAAGAACATCTCTGAATACTGAAAAAGGCATTTCAAAAGCTGCTAGGAGCATACCTGACGATTAACCTTAAGAAGAGTGAATTTGGAAAGGCAACAGTTCGGTAATTGGGTTTTAAAGTAGGAAGAGGATTAATTGTCCCCGGTAGCTGCTAATGTCAAAGGAATAAGGAAAGCATCACCACCTACAACGAGGAAGCAATTACAACACTTTTTAGTGATTGCAGGATTCTACCCACGTTTTTGCTGGAACTTTTTGGCAGTAGTCGCTCCCTTGACGGATTTGACTAGCCCCAAGCAAAATCTTTATGGACCAGCAGGTGCTAGGAATCCTTATATCGGACAACGTCGAAACCGATACTGAGAGCAGCTGATTTCAACAAGAAATTCCTTATCTAAGTGGATGAGTCAGATAATGGGATTGGAACTATTTTATTGCAAGAGGACGAGGAAGGAATTCTTCACCCTGTTTATTTCACGTCGTCGAACTTGGAGAAACATTAGCAAGCCTATTTGACAGTTAAAAGGAACTGATAGCGTTAGTCACAACGATAAACAAGTTTGAGGCCTATGTGATTTGATCACAAAATGAAGAAATTACAGTGTATTAGGATCATAATTCTTTAACTTTTGTGAATAAGATGAGAAATAATAATCAAAGGTTAACTAAGTGGTCATTATGTTTGCAACCATATTTTATTATTGAAGAGGACATATCAGGTGAATCTATGGATTTACGCCCAGAATAAATAATCTATTTTTTTTTTGTGTGTGGAAGCTATCTTACCCAGCTGGTTTAGTGTAGAGTAAATACAGTAGTTTAATAATGAGCTCTTTTAATGTAGACGTAAGTATATTGTGTGAATTACGTAAGACCTTCATTGTTAATTTCATTGTGTTCTTTATTCAAGTTTTTATATGTAAATTTACGTTATTTTTAAGAATTAAGTTTTTATTTCACGTATTTTTGTTATGTGACCATAAGAAATATGAACAAGGGCTTAGGTAATGTTCTTTAATATTTTTTTGAGGTATTGCATCATGTTTGAGAGAAAATACGCAATATGCCATATTCGCTGAAAAATTCGTGAAAATCCTAATGATAGAATGTTACCTCTTTTTTATTTTGGCGACAAAGGATAGGCAGAGCTTGCTGACTGAGAGAGTCGTCTGACATTGCGTGCGTACACGTTCAAGAGGGCAATACTTGATAACTCAGACACCTTAGCCCAGCCGCCACGCTTCCCAGGTCTTAGGGAAGTTTCTGTAAGTACCAAAGATTCATATTCAAGGCAACACCAGGGTTTGATAAAAAACATAGAGATTTCCAGCCTTAAGATCGCCATCTTCCCCTCTCTCCCTCACTCTTGCATACAGCTCAGTGTATTCTTTTAAAATTGTTCAGTGACATAACGAAGTTTTGGTGTGACGAGTATTTGTGGGTATAGTGATGATTTATAAAAATCGTCTTAGAGTTTTTGTAAACAGCCCTGTAGTAAAGTGATAGGTTGTAGTATTGTGATGTGGTTATCCATTTTCATTAAGTTTGAAACTTAAATACTGCATTCAAATTTAATTCCAAGTGAAAAAAAAGTGATTGTATAAGTTTCATTAGTGTTATTTCTTTTTCTTTGCCTAGGGTTTGTTTAAGTATAATACTTCAAGTCAGGTTATTATATAATTTTAAGATCATAAAATTTTTTTCTTAATCTAAGTTTTGTTCAGACTTAATATTTCAAGTGTGTTATTTTTTTATATAAATCCTTTCAGTGTTGTAATTTGTATATAATATACTTATTTTTGTGAAGAGTATATTATACCAATCACCATTGTTTAAAGTAGTATTCGCTCTTATCCTTGGAAGAATTGTAGTGAGTAATAGTTTTAAACAATTTTTAAGAAAAACTACCCATTTTTTTTATAGTGTACTTAAGAGACCTTTGGATATTCAGTGTTTTATATATTGCTGTCTGGGATTTATTTAGCTGTCTCAGGGTTTGTGTATTAATATTTTTAAGTGTAGCAGACTTAATGTGAAAGCAAACAGGTGATTGATATGTATATTTTATTATATGTTTGGTTCCCAGACAGAAGCCAAACATATAATAGGCTTGCTAATGTTTCTCCAGGTTCGACGACGTGAAATAAACAGGGTGAAGAATTCCTTCCTCGTCCTCTTGCAATAAAATAGTTCCAATCCCATTATCTGACTCATCCACTTAGATAAGGAATTTCTTGTTGAAATCAGCTGCTCTCAGTATCGGTTTCGACGTTGTCCGATATAAGGATTCCTAGCACCTGCTGGTCCATAAAGATTTTGCTTGGGGCTAGTCAAATCCGTCAAGGGAGCGACTACTGCCAAAAAGTTCCAGCAAAAACGTGGGTAGAATCCTGCAATCACTAAAAAGTGTTGTAATTGCTTCCTCGTTGTAGGTGGTGATGCTTTCCTTATTCCTTTGACATTAGCAGCTACCGGGGACAATTAATCCTCTTCCTACTTTAAAACCCAATTACCGAACTGTTGCCTTTCCAAATTCACTCTTCTTAAGGTTAATCGTCAGGTATGCTCCTAGCAGCTTTTGAAATGCCTTTTTCAGTATTCAGAGATGTTCTTCTTAGGTCGTATAATATACCACAATATTGTCGAGATATATACCTACTCTTTATCGATCTTTGAAGGTTATCCACCACATGTGAAAAGTAGCTGGGGCATTCATTACACAAAATTACATAAAGGTGTATTGATATATCCTAAACGGGGTTGTAAAAGCTGATAAAAATTTGGCGTTGTCGTACAAAGGAGTTTGATGATAGCCATTTAGAAAGTCGATCTTGAAGACGAATCTCGCTTGTCCAATAATGTCGAGTTGTTGGTAGATGAGTGGCAATGGAGAATTATCAGCCACTCTGATCGAGTTTAACTTTCGGTAGTCCATACATATCCTAAAAGATCCGTCTGTTTTTTTTCATGAGCAAGCATGAAGAACTGTAAGGGTGTATCTCATGCTTTTTCAGGTTGGTTTGTTTCGGGATATCTGAGACAACTTCATGGAAACTTCTAATTAATCGACTTAATTCTTCTTGATGCTCCTGGTCCAAATGAGTTAATTTCTCTCTTAAATTTCGAATGATAGAAAAATTATTTACTTTGCTTACTGCCCCTACTTCATATCCGTCATGTTCTTTATTGGATGGTATGTTTTGCACCATACGTACTTGTGAAGATTCGGTCTTGTTTTCATTCAAGTAGGGTTTCAATAGGTTGACGTGTACTTTCCTTTGACTTTCCCTTCATTCCGGAGTTCCAATAACGTAGGTAAGGTCACTGATCTTCTCCAAAATTTTTAATGGTCCTTGAAATTTGTTGGTGAGTGGGAATCTCCTTATCGTCAGGAAAACTGATACCTGTTGTCCTATCAAAAACTGCTCGTTCTTACTTCTTATATGGAACCTATTCTTCATTTTTCCTTGACTCGTCTTAAGTTTTTCTAGAGAAAATTCCCTAATCTCGCCGATCCTTTTCCTCAAATTTTTTACATATTCTCCATCCATTTAATCTCGGTCCTTCCATTTTTCGGCTAATATTTTAATTCATTTTTTTTCTTTTTGTTCAAATACCATTTCATTAAGGCTATATCCCATGCTTTCTTGATAAGCATTACATACCTAAAATAACATAAACGGTAGTTCGATGGCCCATTCATTCCCCGCTTCGTTGCAGAACTTAGTTAACATTCTTTTTAACGATAGATGAATCCTCTCTAATACACCTTGGGTCTCCGGATGATAAGAAGTTGATAGTTGTTATTTTACATCCAACAATTTCATTACGTCGTGGATTACCTCTGATGGGAAATCCGTTCCCCGATCACTTTGAACGATTTCCGATAAACCAAGCTTAGTAAAAAAAGTCTAGTAACTTCTTGGCTATTATTTTGGCCCTGATGTTTCTGATGGTTATGGCTTCTGGGTATCTCGTTTATGGACACATCAAGGTTAACATATATTCATGAACTTGTTTCGTCCTTGGTAAAGGTCCTACAAAGTCTATCATCACCTCACTAAAGGGTTCTCCTCACACTTCTATGGGGTGTAACGGAGCGTTCTTAATGCATTTCTTCTGGTTTCCAGCCATCAGGAATACATGAAATGCACGGCAAAACTGGCTAACGTCCTTATTATTGCCACGTCAGAAAAAGAGTTTCATAATCTCCTCCATCGTCTTCCTTATCACCATATGTCCCGTCTCGTGCACTACCGCGATCAGCTATCATCTCAACGGTGCGGGAATTATTATATGTTGATATATCCATCATTCAATATTCCCAGGGATATCGGAGGGTTTATGCTACTTCATAGGCATCCCATTCTTAAGATAGTAACGGATGGGAGACTGCTGTGCCTCCGTCTCGTCCACCCTACTTTACAATAACTCTGTTAATGTTGTGTTCTTCCGTTGCAATTCTTTCAGCCTTTTTCTACTCAAGTGTCCTACTTCTAACATTGAATTTCCTATTTCTTCCAAGTCCATTTCTTCTTTGTCCTCTTGTCCACACGTCTCTCATTCCTGTTTGCTAGGGCCTACTCAGGAGTTCTCTTCTTGCGCACCATCAAGGGAATCCTCTTATTTGGACAACAAATCCTCCAAGATCATTGCTCCTTCGATTTATTTTTCTCCTTTTCAGTCACTTTTTTCATCATACTCCTAGCTGTAACACAGCTAAGAAACAGATATGGGTAGGCCTTCTCGAGTTGTGGCGGGATGTTCCAAGGGCAACCCCCACACCCTTGAATCACTCTAACTGGCAATAGTCTCCTCAACATAAACTTTCCCCTTACGTTATCAACTGCACTCTTGGACAAAAGGAAAATTAAAAGAAAACATAAATTTAATACTATATTTCTTACAAACTAAAACGCTTAACATAAACCATCTACAATCAGATTATCAACACTTAAAACAAATCAAAAACTTAACACTAAATATATAGTAACCGTATGCCATTCATATAAACCCCCCAAAAAACCTAACAAACTTAAAATTAAACTTCACACCAACACCGAAATATGTATGTTTATATGATATACTATATTTTAGTGGCACCAACACAGTCATCCACTCACTGCCCAACTGTCTTTTTTGGCGCACAACCACAACTTTGTGGCTAGCAATACACTCTGTGGCAATTCGCCACAACTACCTCCATGATTGGGGTCCTGGATGTCATCATTGTCATCATAATCATCATCATCAGCAGCAATCGGAATATCATTCGGTCCGGGTCATCAACATTTAACTAAATCTGAACAGTCGTATCCAATTCCTTATTATAAGCCAGGTTGTCAACAAACAATTTCACATTCAAAGAAAATCTCCCCAAAGGAGTAAGTCTATCCAAGGAGGAATCATGGCCTGCAAAAATAAAAAATAAAAACACTTACGAACACTCCTAGCTAACTAAACTATTGCACTCTATTCAATGATAGATAATTGATTGTTCCTATCATTCACAATCACGATAAGCAAATATAAAAAAAAACTCTACTTACTTTTGAAATAATTAAAAACTTCCACGCTGGTCATAATAATATAATAATGACAATATTCAAGCATTCACACAGAACTGACTCTTGCAGCAGTCAAATCAAAATATGCATTTACCCAAGACATGCACCACTGTCGTAACCTAACTAAATACATATACAATGAATCTCATTTATACCACCAGTCTTTTTCACAACAAACAATCAATACACTAACTAACTACCTCTCTCTCTCTCTCTCTCTCTCTCTCTCTCTCTCTCTCTCTCTCTCTCTCTCTCTCTCTCTCTCTGGATTTGGCAAACAAAAATAAATAAAAATAAAAACAAAAATCAATCCTCCACATTCCTCCCCCCTTACTTTGCCAAATCCATCTTACGCAACACTTACCTAATTTTTTTCATAACCCAGTGGCAGTCGGGAACAGGACCTCTGTTCCGAGTAACTGGGCCTTCATACACTCTCTCATCCACTTCTTCTTTATCACAATCATTCACTACATTAACACTATTCCTATTTAAATCCCTATCATCTATTATATCATACACTATTCCATCTACCTCACTATCATCTGGCCCTAGAATCTCACTTATTTCCATCAGCAATTCATCCATTTCATGAAAACCATTTTTACCTCAATAAAAGATTCATTCATACTACTTATCATTCTCCTATCTCTCATTGTCCCATTCGCCATACTTTCTTTTACATCATCCACATCATCATGTATATTCGGATTCCTATCTATACTTATAAATTTCCCTTGCACTTTATTCTCACTTAAAACTTTCAAATGGGTCTTTTTTCTATGTTCAACTAACACTAATTATATATCTTCCAAACTTAACTTCTCAAGCATACTAGGTTCATACTTACTTATTTCCAACCAATTATTCACCCCATTCCTACAAACATTGCTCCTATTCCTTCCACACACACAGGAGGACTCACCCAGCTGAACCCTCTTATACTCCAGTTTCTTGAACATTCTGGCTGACTTAATCCCTTCTTCCTACATACTCTAGCTATAGGTCCATCTACACCACATTCAGTACACTTATCCCGTGGCTCCTTGCACATTCTAGCATAATGACCATCCTTACCACAATTACCACAAATCACATTCATACGATTGCTACGACATCCACTTGCCATGTGCCCAGTCATACCACACCAATAACATTTTACCCCTTTCTCTTTCTTGCACTCGCTAATTCTATACCCTACCTCACCACATCCAAAACAAGCACCTAGAGCCCCTCTACATTCATTCTTCTTATGACCTTCCTTCCCACACCTATAAGAGTTTTCATAACGGACACGAATATCTGACATACCTCTCTGCGCACTAGCACTCCTATCTCTCCAAACCTGATTCCTTGGCCTAAATCCTTCATTTGTCCTTCCAGGTATTTCATCATTACTCGCCCTAACACTCCTATCTACTACACTATCAGCTACCCTCATCTGTCCTCTCATAACAGCATCTCTAAAACTAACAAATTCAGGAACACTTTCTTCCATTCCAGTTTTTACACTCACAGATTTACTTTCTTTCATACATCTATCTAACTCGTAATCCTCAACTATCTCTAAAATATCATCCCATGTCAATCTCTCTTGTGTTCACCTCATTTTCTCCTTCCGTTTCAAATTAATAAATTCACACATATTCTCAGGTACTGTCACCAAAAACTTCCTCATTAACTCCTTATTCTAATTTATGCCTTTATCCCCATACTTCTTCCTAGCTAACATTTCCAACCTACATACATACATTAATATAGCTTCTCCTGCATTCATCTGTGCCTCATGAAAATCGTTCTTACGCTTATACCTAACACTAACTTTCATACGCTTTACCTGCTCAATTATTCTCTTTCTCACACTTTCACAATCAACGTCACCTACACTCATTATCACACCATACATCGTCAACATTTACCCAGTCAAATATTCTCCTAACTTCCTAGCCCAAACTCACTTACTATCACCCTACTTATCCTGACAATACCTCTCATACTCCTTGAAAAACTTGTATACATCCCTACTACCATGCTCATTGAACCTTTCACACCGAGGTACCTCTCTCATGAATAGTCTTACACACATCACGTTCATTCTCACTGCTACCTTCCTTCTTGTTTCCTACTTCCTCGCTAGAATATAAAAAATCTAATTCCACACTTGTACTCCAATCGTTGATTATACTCTTCCTAGCCCTTTTCTTACTCAACACTTTCACCCATTCACGATCATCCTCGCTCTCATCCTGACCTTTTTTTTCTCTTTCTTCACATCCCATTTCCCTATCCTTTCATTCTTTCTCTCACCTTTCTGTTCATCCTTACTATACCTAGTCCCCTTATCTTCACTATCACTATTACTATCACTATCACTTCCTTTCCCATTATCACTTACCTTAACTTTTTATCTACCAGCAACCCTTTACCCGTAGCAGAGGCCACTCCTCCGACTGCACCTTCACCCATGAAAGGTTCCCTCATTTCCATTACTTGCCCCATCATAGCTTGCATTCGTTTCTCCATTCGTTCTTCATTCTCTCGCATCCTCATCTCATCACCCTCTTCCACTCTCTCTACAGTTCCCTGAATTTCCCTCAGTTTCCTTTGCATCTTCACATTCTCACAGTTCAACCTCTCATTCTCTACTAACAACCCCTCTTTCTCAACTATCAACTTCTACTCCCGTTCTTTATAAGGCCGCAATTCCTCATCCAAAGCCTTTAATTTGCCTTCTATTGTCATTATCTTGTTCTTCAGCCTTAAATCTAATTCCTAATCCTACCAGTCCTTCGTCCAAGAGTCCAGCTTCCAATTCCACCTCGGCAGTCCCTGTTCATGCGCCAAAATAATGTGGCGGGATGTTGCAAGGACAACAGCCACACCTTTGAATCGCTCTCACTGACAATAGTCTCCTCAACACAAACTTTCCCCTTACGTTATCAACTGGACTCTTGGACAGAAGGAAAATGAAAACAAAATATAACCTTAATACTATATTTCTTATAAATTGAATGCTTAACATAAACCATCCACAATCAAATTATCAAGACTAAATATATAATAACTGTACACCATTCATATAAATCCCCAAAAAATCTAACAAACTTAAAATTAAACTTCATACCAACACCCAAATATGTATGTTTGTATGATATTCTGTATTTTAATGGCACCAACACAGCCATCCACACACTGCCCAACTGTCTTTTACAGCACACAACCACAGCTTGGTGGTTAGCAGTACACTGTTGCAATTTGCCATAACAACCTCCCTGATTGGGGTACTGGATGTCATTATCATCATCATAATCATCATCATCAACAGCAATCGGAACATCGTTCGGTCCAGGTCATCAACAATCAACTAAATCTGAACAGTCGTATCCAATTCCTTATTATAAGCCAGGTCGTCAACAAACAATTCCACATTCGAAGAAAATCTCTCCAAAGGAGTAAGTCTATCCAAGGAGGAATCACGGCCTGCAAAAATAAATAAGAAAAACACTTACGAACACTCCTAGCTAACTAAAGTATCACACTATAATAAGAAATAAATAATTAATTGTTCCTATCATTCACAATCAAGACAAACAAATACAAACAAAACTCTACTTACTTTCGAAATAGATAAACACTTCCACGGTGGTCAAAATAATATAATAATGATAATATTCCAGCATTCACACAGAACTGTCTCTTGCTGCAGTCAAATCAAAATACGCATTTACCCAAGACATGCGCTACTGTCGTAACCTAACTAAAAACATAAACAAACAATCTCATTTATACCAACAGTCTTTCTCACAACAAACAATCAATACACACTCTCTCTCTCTCTCTCTCTCTCTCTCTCTCTCTCTCTCTCTCTCTCTCTCTCTCTCTCTCTCTGGATTTGGTAAACAAAAAATAAATAAAACTAAAAACAAAAATTAGTCCTTCACAGAATTCTGTAGTAGGACTGTACTTCAAAGGTTTCTCTGTTACAATGGGACAAGGCACGGAAGGCGCTCCACCAATCCAGCATTACGTCTACTCCCGTCGACAGCCAATAAATCCTTTAACGCAAAGTCAAAATTACCGGTCACCAATTTGCATGACAGTTTCAAACGGCAAATAGGGGTAACCTCCTCACCTCCTATTCCCTTCAAATTAACCGAGTCCCCTGTAAGAGACTGTTCCACCAATGGGTGTACTCCTCGTACCAAAACAGTATGGTTACAACCTGTCGTGCAATATCCTGTCCTGAGTTCGCTTACTCCCGTTTATTGCTGATAACATACCTTCAAAAATATATGGTTTAAAGGCATACATGCGGTTTGGCTTTGTTCTATTCATCTGGCTGGTTTATTTTACTCTCCGTCTTTTCCTTATTGCTTCTTTGTCTTCCAAGTCTGTGAAGTCGACCTATCCCTGATCCGATCACTTGGGCGACCGCTTTTGGTTGGTTTCACTAACATTTCTTACGGTTAAGGCTTCTGTTGCCACACTTAAAATAGACAATATTATTCTTCTGCAAGTCTTTCCCGATACTTGAAGGATGATGATTCAATGATTGTTACTGCGGTACTATTACATTCTGCTTACGAACAGTACCAATGCTATTTCCGCTGTAACAGTTGAACTTGTTCACATAATTATTACTGATCTGGTTTCCATGGTTTGGTGAATACATGACACTTGGTCGGAACGAAGGATGAAACTTCATGCCCGAGGAGGGTTTACTACTGATAAAGTTATAATCTTCACTCAGAGAAGCGGCTTTATCAAGTTTCCTCACCTCTCACTCTCTCAAGTATCTTCGAATATTTTAACGAATTTCTCATAGATACTGCTCTAGTATTATCAGTTCTTCTAAGTCAGTCATCCTCCTCACGTTAGCCACCTCCGTCCATCTCTTAAAACATTTCTCTTACCTTATAAGCATAATCCAGGAAAGTCATTTTTTTTATCCTTTCTCAAACTTTGTAATCATTCATTATAATATTCACTAGTGATCTGATACACCTGCAGCACACTCCTCTTCACTTCCTTGATATTTTTTCCTCTGGTCCTGATATAAGGATAAGTAAGTAGTGCAGCCTGTCCCTAAGAGTGCACTCTGTAATAATACAGACCATCTATCTTCTGGTCATTTCATCGAAGATGCGACTGTTTCAAAATCATTGAGGAATTCATCTGGGGCCTCTTCTGTGAACTTTAGAATCAACCTGTGAGCATCAGGCCCATTAAATACTGGTTTGTGCCAAGCAGGAGTCATTTTTGTATGCGTTGTCGACTGTGCATGGTCTTGCAACAGCTCCAACTCCCTCACATGTCGTTTTTCTTCTCTCTGTACTTTTTCTCATTTTGCTTCAATTTCTTTCATATGCCATCTTTCTTTTCTCTCTTGTTCTTCTCGCATTGCTTACATTAGCCTTACATGTCTTGCGATCTCTCTAACTTTTTTTGTTCATCTTCTTCTCCTCTTGCTTCCCTTTCTTCCTGTCTTCTCTCTCTTTATTCAATTTGAGCAAATTCTTCTCCGCTGCAATTCGTTGAATCTCAGCCTCAACCTCCCTATCCGCTTTCCTGCCTTCAGTTTGTGGGAAAATCGTCCTTGCTTCGCTAAAAATTCTTGCTCAGCTTCCTCCAACAGTTCATCAGCTGCTACAATCTTTCCTTCCAAAAACTTTCTCGAGTTTATCAAGCTTTTAACGCTAGACACTGATTTGGGCTTTAATCATCCCACTCGTTGTTTGGCCGCCACATGACATCAAGCTAAAAAGCCACTGAGCTTTAGTTACATTAACTTCTGACAATTCCTAAACACTTGGGTTATTCAAAAACTCTTGGATATTAAACTGTGCCCTCTTGTAATTTAACAATATGGAATTCCTTTCCAAAAATTATATCCAAACGATAAACAAAATCCTATCAACAATGTACTGCTCAAACCTTTAATAAAAACACTGCCCTGTTATTACCTATTTTTAAAACAGACTTGCTCGATTGCAAGGGTCTGGGCCCCGAAAAATATATTATATATGATGATGGCTCATGGGTTTGGGCAACAAAAGATATATTATACTATGGCTCGTGTCTGAGAACCCAACATATAATATATATATATATATATATATATATATATATATATATATATATATATATATATATATATATATATATATATATATATATATATATATATATATATATATATATATATATATATATATACAACCGGCAAATTAATCATCCCCTTGAATTCCTAACATCTCGATTTCCAAACTCCCCTATTTGCCTTCACATTATGTCTGTTAC
>NC_090734.1:60033365-60045865 GCF_036898095.1 Palaemon carinicauda
GTGACTTTAGGTGACACTCAAAATATTACTTTATCGATTAAGATAAATTAACCAAAATCCCCGGTAAAGTTTGTTACATTTCCCCCCTTAAATAAAAATTTTTATGGAATAAAAATTGATAGATAAAGTCTCAAGTCAAAGCAACCCCTATTTAGTTTATCAAAACTAGCTAGTTACTTTACCCTTCAAAATATAATCTGAACACTAATAATTTTAATACTTTAACTAGTGTCATCCTAACAATAACAAAAAAAAAAAAAAAAAAAAAACAATCTCCTGAAATGTGAAAAATTTCATTATCACAAGAAATCAGCGGGATAAGGCATCTGAAACAACATTCTCTTTTCCAGGGATGTGCTTAATATCCAGACTCCATTCCCGCAACAGTAAGCTCCACCTACACAACCTCTGATTGTGACTCTTAAACTTTTTCAAAAAAGTTAAAGGATTATGATCTGTCCAGACTTCAATCGGTGTCCTGCAGCTGGAAAGATAAACCTCAAAATGTTCAAGAGCGAGAATCAGGCTCAAGGTTTCCTTCTCTATGGTGGAATAACTCTGTTGTGGTTTAGTTAATTTCTCTGAGAAGAAAGCCACTGGATGTTCTACCTGGTCCTCCACCTGCGACAAGACAGCTCCAACACCCACATCACTGGCATCTATTGCCAACTTGAATGGTACTTGAAAATTAGGGGCTTTCAAAATTGGATTAGTTAATAAGGTGGATTTTAACTTATCAAACGACTCTTGACATGCGCTCGACCACTGGAATTCCACTCCTTTCTGCAATAAATTAGTTAAAGGATTAGCTATTTGGGAAAAATTAATTATAAATTTTCTATAGTAGCCTATCATTCCCAGAAACCTGCGAATGGCTTTCTTGTTATCCGGCACCTGAAAATTTACAATTGCCTCTACATTTGCAGACTTTGGTAGTACTTTACCCTGACCTACTTCATGTCCCAAGTAGACTACCTTCGCCTTTGCTATGTCACACTTTGCCAAATTAATCACCAACCCTGCTTGCTTGAGCTTAACAAACAGTTTCTCCATCCTCTTTAAGTGTGTAGCCCAATCATGGCTATACACGATGATATCATCAATATAGACCACTACTCCTTCCAGTCTACCCACAATCTTATTCATTAAACGCTGGAACGTAGCAGAGGCATTTTTCATGCCAAAAGGCATAACATTACAGGCATACAACCCTTCATGAGTCACAAATGCGGATACCTCCCTAGCCCGCTTAGTCAATGGAACTTGCCAGTATCCTTTTAACAAGTCAAATTTACTAATATACTGTGCATTCCCTATTTCATTAATACAGTCCTCTACTCGAGGAAGAGGAAAGCTGTCAGCCTCAGTGACTGCATTAATTCTCCTGTAATCAAAGCACATCCGGTACTCACCTCCCTCCTTCTTCACCAAGACTACAGGAGAAGACCATGGACTATTACTGTCTTCAATTAAATTGTGTTCCAACATATACTCTACTTCCTTATCAATAATCTTTCTTTTTACTGGATTGGTCCTATAGGGGGCTTGCTTGATGGGCTTAGCATTTCCCACTTCCACATCGTGACTCAGTACATTGGTAAGCCCTGGAGAATCCTGAAATAATTCTTGTAAAGATTCACATAAATTTACCACAGATTCCCTCTGATCCCTTTCTAGGTGTAGCAAATTCCCAGACAAATTACTTAACATTTCCTGATTATTTCTGGGCCATGGCATATCAATGCTGAGACTTACAACACTAGGCTCAACCCTATTGAGTAATAAGATGGGTTCCTTACTCTCACGCTCAACAAAAGGTTTCAACATATTTGCATGGCATAGTTGATACTTACGTCGCCTGTCTGGTGTTTCTATCAGGTAGTTAAGACTACCAACTACCTTTGCAACCCTCCATGGACCTGAAAACTTTGCTGTTAAGGGATTTCCTGGAATTGGCAGCAGAGCAAGTACCTTATCTCCAACCTGAAATTCCCTAACTCTGGTCTTTACGTCGTACTTTTCCTTCATCTTCCCCTGACCAATTACTAGATTATTCTTAGCAAATTCCCATGCCTTAGTTAACTTACTCCTGGACTCTCTCAAGAACTCTATCAAGCTTACGTTAGGGTGACTCCCCTCCCAACTCTCTCTTATCACATCCAAGGGACCCCTTACCTTGTGACCAAAAACTAATTCAAAGGGGGTGAAACCCATTACATCACTTGGTACAGACCTAAAAGCAAAAAGTAAATATGGGAGAACTTTATCCCATCCTCCCGGATTATCCCCACAATATTTTTTTAACATGGATTTCAGCGTCTGATGGAATCGCTCAATCTGTCCCTGGCTTTCTGGATGGTAAGGCGATGACCTGATATGTTGAACCTTCAACTCTTGTAAACTTTTACAAAAATCTTTGCTTGTAAAATTAGTCCCGCAATCAGATTGAATCGTCTTGGGCAAACCAAACCTGGAAAAGAAGTTTGTTAATGCATTGATGACCTGCTTACTCTTAAAACTCCTCAAGGGCACTGCTTCCGGGTACCTAGACATTCGATCCATTATGGTTAGTATGTATTGATTACCACTGCTGGTTTTAGGCAATGGGCCTACAATGTCAATCAAAATTTCCTGAAAAGGTTCCCCTACTGCTGGAATTGGTTTTAAAGGTGCCTTAGGGATTTTCTGATTGGGTTTACCAACCAGTTGACAAGTTTTGCAAGAATTAACAAACCTTTTTACCTCAGATCTCATCTTTGGCCAATAAAAGTGTTCAGCAATTTTCCTAAAAGTCTTTCCAGTTCCAAAATGACCTGCGAACACATCCTCGTGTCCCAACCATAAAATCTTGTCCCTATATTTATGGGGCACTACCACCTGTTTCCTTACCTCCCAATCATCAGACGGAACCACAGTTGACCTACTCACCCTCAGTAGGATGCCGTCTTCCCACAGATACCGAGGTCTACTCAAATCAGAGTCTACCTCCACTCCTAATTCTCCAAACTCCTCCTTCTGAGCTAACCTAAGTGATTCCCTATCCCACCCTACTGAGCTATTCCACTCAGAGACCAGACTAGGACTTGCAAAAGCACTTAACCCAGAAACCCCTCCCTCTGACAGCTCCTCTAGACTATCCAAGCCTAACCCTTCATCCTCTATCCCAGATGAATGCGCTGCCGAGCGAGTCACAACCATTACCGGTTCAACTTCACTAACGGGGTCAGCATACCTGCATTGCACAACCGGGCAATCACATACCGTACCTGCCTCTATATCGTTAGCCAACACAATATCAACATTGCTTATGGGTAATACATCCACCATTGCCAACTTATTAGGTCCATTAATCCACCTTGAGTCTACCCAAAACTCACCCAGAGGACACGCTACTACCGTATTAGGAAATCCACCTAATACTACATACTCTGGCTCCTCCTCTCTGAAGTCCCAGGGTAATGAGGACCGTAAGATTACCGACTGGGCCGCGCCAGTGTCCCGTAGTATTCTCACCCGCCTTCCAGACCCTGACCGGTCTTTAGCGAAAACCTCGCCTTCTGCGACGTACTTACTGAAGCAACTACTTACC
Source organism: Palaemon carinicauda (assembly GCF_036898095.1). Taxonomy (NCBI): domain Eukaryota; kingdom Metazoa; phylum Arthropoda; class Malacostraca; order Decapoda; family Palaemonidae; genus Palaemon; species Palaemon carinicauda. The sequence continues at coordinate 60,036,955 of NC_090734.1, forward strand.
TGGGACCTGCTCCCAGCAACCTTACCAATCAAGCCTACCGGCTTTGACTTACCCTGCCCTTTCCAGGCAGTACAATCAGCCTTAACATGGCCCTTTTTCCTGCAGAAAAAATAAATGATTTCGCTTCCCCCCCTACTTGGTGATGACTTTGCCTTCTTTGGAGAACTCCCTCCATCCGACTTACCAGACGTTACCGCTGCTTTCTCGCCCTTCTTACCTTTATCCCATTTATCGAGTCTCGATGAAAAACGATTTACTGACTTATGCGATAAAGTATATTCGTCCGCAGCAACCGCTACTGCTTCTATAGTTTCCAATTTCAAGTCTTCTAAATGTACTTTAAGTTCCATCCCAATGTGATTTTTAAATTCCTCAATTAATATTAGTTCCTTTAAACTTTCAAAATCATTAATACCCTTCGCTTTTAACCAATCTAAAAACGCACTTACTTTTTCTCTGGCAAATTCAACAAATGTGCAGTTATACAGTTTACGCAAGTTACGAAAGCGTTGACGGTACGCCTCTGGTACCAGTTCATAAGCTTTCAATATAATCTCTTTGACCTGTTCGTACTCTGCACTCGTCTCTTCACTTAGCGCTGCATAAACCTTCTGTGCCTTACCGATCAATCTGCATTGAACTAAGGTAGTCCACATTGATTCCGGCCAACTCAGTTTTCTCGCTAATTTTTCGAATGCAGAGAAAAATTCTGCGACATCGGATTCATTAAATATTGGTACCAGCTTAATTGCGCTGCCAATATTAAACCTATCTTCCGCTTCTGGTCGCTTCAGCCGAAGTACCTGTAATTCATGTTCCATTCTCCTAATTTCCAATTCTCTTTCCTGATCTAACCTAACCTTCTCCTGTTCTCTCTCATACTCTAATCTAGCCCTTTCCTGTTCTACTCTCACCCGTTCCTGCGCTATTCTAAGCTTTTCCAATTCTTTTTCCTGATCTAACCTAAGCTTTTCCCGTTCCCTCTCATGAAGCCTCTCTCTTTCCCTATTAGCTACTTCAGTCTTACCCATTTCTAACTGTAACTTCAACTTTTCCATTTCTATCTTTTGCAAAGCTATCTTATCCTTAATTGACTCTGGTTCAGCTAAACTAGGACCTGCTATTCTACCTTGCATAGCCTTCATTACCTGAAGCAACAAACTCCCTTTCTTCACACCTGCAACAATAGGCAACCCAAGATATTCACCAATTATCATTAAATGGCTCTTACTAAGATCACCTATCTTCTCCTCCCAATCAGGACTATGGAAAAACTCCGAAACATTAAACCCAGCCACTTCCTCTGTATCAGTCATTTTGTAGAAGAAATATAACTAGCGAAACTGATAATTACCACCTCCTTCACTATTTGTTTACATAGAATTACATACGGTCTGGGGATCCTGAAAATACTAGTTTTACAGGATCCTGGCAAGGTCGCCAAATGTTACGCACGGACCCGGTGAGGGCCAAGTTCTTTAAGTTTTCTTCACAGCCAGAGCTAGCAATAATATGTAACAGTGATATTGAAGGAGTGGGTAATCATAAAACACTGCAAGAGTCATATTGAATATTTATTTACAAACAAAATAACACAGAAAATCACTTTAAATGGGAAGATATCAAACCACAAGCACAGTACAACAAACACATATAGGACTCATTCATCAACAACGACACGGAAAGGCAAGACAACAGTAAAAGGAAAGAATAACCTCGCAACCTACCATTCACCCGACAAATTACACAATTACATTGACTGATAGAAAAGAGCAAGAAAGTCTCGGAACCTTAACTCTACCCCTCTTTATACAAATCTAGGCAAAACTTCCCATCCCCACAATACACATAAATCACATTAATAGTTAACCTACATTAACACGGAAATAAAAATACTCCTGATGTAGGCTTTCACAGAGACGAATAAACTCAGGAGACCAATCATGGACGAGACCTTGTTTACGCTAACCGCGTAGTGCAACACAAACAGCGGTGAAAAATCACTAAAGGCGCCGTCCTCTACTCCTTCAGAGATGAAATGGAGGCAAACCAAAATCACTACCCTTACCAAAAGGAAGATAGGTCTCAGCTTTAACGGGTACAGTAGTGATGGATTCTGGTCCGTGGAGAGTCCTTCTCCCCGCTGGTAACACACACAATTACAGCAAACCCTCACCATGCACAGGAGAAAGTGATAGCATTTAACTGCTGCTGAGTTGCTCCTCCAAAGGCGGCGATCAAATCCTCCACCGCCTCCTTCACTGAAGACACTGGATCACTCCCACTATAATCTCCAGCGGTTGAAGAGCCAACTCACGGTGAGATCTTCAAGTTTGAAGATGGCAGCTATTTCCTCACTCCCATTTACCTCCAATAAAAGGTCCCTCGTCACTTCGCCCAACACTCCCAAACAGTCAACATGGAAAACAAAACAAAACATTCCATGGGTGACGTACCAATCTTAGAGCCTAATACATCAACCACTAGATGGCGATGAAAAGAAAATTGAATTAAAGTGACTTTAGGTGACACTCAAAATATTACTTTATCGATTAAGATAAATTAACCAAAATCCCCGGTAAAGTTTGTTACAGTATATATATATATATATATATATATATATATATATATATATATATATATATATATATATATATATATATATATATGCATATATATATGTATATATATATATATATATATATATATATATATATATATATATATATATAAATATATATATATATATATATATATATATATATATGTATATATATATATATATATATATATATATATATATATATATATATATATATGTGTGTATATATATATATATGTATATATGTGCGTGTGTGTATTTTTGTGTTGGACTACAAAGAAAAAAAACAATATTTTATACTGTGTTCTCATCTTATTAACAAGGATTCATTAAAGCCAGATTTTTAAAGACTCTAGATAATTTGGAAGTGTGAAATAATGAGAAAATAGAATAATTGGACTTATCATTGGCAAATAATAATAATAATATGGTCACTATACCTCAGCAGATAAAGTACTTTTCATTAACAAATTAAACCAGTCACATGAACTAAGACAATGAACAAGCCAAGGAAATATAAGTGTCCTTTTTTGAGACTGTATCTTTATTTCTTTTTTTTTGGTTTAATATGTATTTTTATTAGGTCTTAAATAGATTTGATTACGAACAGGGAATAATATACATTACTTTAATGTCATTTTGATTTGGCTATTTATTTCATATTTATTTTGGGGGTAATCTATGTTTACTCACAATAAAATTATCATATTTTAATGAAAGAAATGGTATTTTGAGTATATAGACCCACGAATTTTCCTCTATCTGCATATGGCAGAGGTTTTCTTTATTTTAATTATGGAATTATCTGGAAAAAAGTACATCATATAAAATAGATTAGTAAGTTTCATTAATACCAGGAAACTCAGTTTTTATTTAGACGAAAATGCATAGTCTATGTGTCCTCATATAGAGAAAAAACAAGGAGTTTATAATTTTAGAAGACCCTGATTAGAAATGGAAATACCCCAGGTTAAGTCTTTTCAAATATTCTTTCTTTTTTTGTATGAAAAAAAAGGGAAATAGCAATTGAAACAACAAAAAATTAGACAAGTATTTAATTTTCTATTCTGGATTAAATTGTAAAACAAAAGATAAAGAAAAAAACAGTAAATCAATTACAGATGAAAACCTTTAATTCTAGAATTTAGTAAAGAGTTCCAGAAAGGATAACAAACAACCAAACGGAATTGTTACTGGATGTCATAAATAGATTCAACAATAATAAAGGCAAATATATGAATAAGAAAATCAAATCTCTTTCCCAAGAGAAAAATCAGGCTGCTGATTGATCAAAGATTGCTTCACCTTTATTACTGGCGGTTGCATTTCGGGAAGAGACCGAGCTTCGATGAAACTCGCTTCCTGGATGTGTGACCTTTTCCATGCTGTGCTTTTGCAATTTGGCACCATATCTGGTCTAGATTGGCACATATAAACTTATGCTAGAAACTTTTACGGTGTTACTGCAAGGGGCTGCTTTAAAGAAAATCAATCAGCATGCAGAATATAAGAAAAAAAAAAGGAAACTCCTTATATTATAATGTATTAATTAGCTTCGTCTAGGCATAGCCATATAAGGTTCGAGAAGTGAGATAAGGATAATATAGGAAAGAAAGTTAGAGATCTGACATATTTAGGTTCAAACGGAGTCTCTCCTTCATATGAAAAAGTCAAAAAATATCTTTCTGCCAAATGATGTCATATAGTAACGAAGAGAAGAGGGTAGTCCTTCCGAGGGGACTATATATATATATATATATATATATATATATATATATATATATATATATATATATAGATAGATAGATAGATATAGATATATATATATATATATATATATATATATATATATATATATATATATATATATATATACCATATTTGTAGGTTATGAATTCATTTCTGCTTTTTTTTTATTTTCTTTTATTTTTAGAATGATGATAGCAGGTGAATGTTATGGTCCATGATGACAGCTCCCTTACACTAACTGAATGTCAAGTTTTACTATCTGTTCTTTCTTTTCTGACATGTGCATGATATTCTAGAATTTTGAAGTCTCAACCAAGTGATCATTATGGAGAATAATCTTGGTCGTTTCAGTGGAAGAGGAAAATGTAGCCAATCAAAAAAAATTATAATTTTTCAGGAAGAAATAATCACTCGTCCGAGTCGGTTGGCCACCCAACCAACTGGTGCCGGTGGATGATGGTTCGTGTGAACGAAGACATGTTTCGTACCCGTTCTTTTCGTTGCCTGCAACCTATCATTTCTTCATAGAGTCAAAGAGTGGCCGGTTAGTTCATTCAACTTGATTTTTGTGAATAAGGATGAGAAGTTAATTGAAATTTTGCGAAGGTATGAGTAGTTGTTTGATATGATAAAAAGTTTTCTTTGTGAACTAACAAAATTTGTTTATAGACCTGAGTAAGGATAACATTTTGTATTGATAAGGTTTTATTTGTATTGTGAATCAATTACCATAATGAAATTCATTCATTGTTTACCTTAAGCAAACTCCAACTCTTTCCTTTGGAGATATGGCTTCTCGGCCATTTTTTTTTTTCTTCCCTTTTTTTTCTCCCTTTAAATCTTTTGTGGCAAACTGATAAACTTCGCTTTTGAGATTCTGAAATTTTTTGAAAATTTCACTTCATCATCCGCCAGTTGTTCATACAGTGTCCAAAACTCTCCCTCCCTCTTTCTTTTCCATAATGACAGATATCCTTTCCGTTTATCTTCGGAATCTCTCTCGTCCTTTTCTTCTAATTGAAGAGCAATTGCCGCCAAATTTCTAATGCTTAGAGAATTATTTCTCATGATTTTCACTTGACAGAATCTGAGCAAACAATGAAAACTGTGCAAAGGTAAATGGACAGGATACGTCTTTTGTGAATGTACATTTCGAAGACGTTTAGCCACCGAAAAGAAACCAGGTCGTCTGAATCGGCTTCAATAGGGCAAGCTCTCCCTTGATTATCTTTCCTAGTGTTTTGATTTCTCTTGGACCGGACACCTGTGGTTTCATACCTTGGGGAAGCATCTTTGTCTGGTTTCCTAAGATTTTTCTCCCTGGAGAGTCGATCCGTAATGCCAACGCCTTGACTGATTAGAAGATCAGGCTATCTGGTAGGACCAAAACGCACGTAGTCTGGGACTAGCATTCAAAAGGAATCTTGAAGTTAGCCAGGTGTTGAAGGTTAGGGTGTTTTTGCACCAGACCATCTTCATAGTTTTTAATCACAAAAATACCTAAAAGGTACTTGATGGGTTTATACTAGGTCGTGTGGTGGCTGATAATCTAGGTGTGTAGCAACCCCAGCTCCCATGAATGATGGTAAGTATCTTGTCTATGGTAACAGATAGATATAAGTCTGGAATGAAGGCAGAGTGACTGGCTCTTCCAGACTGGCTCTTCTCCTTCATTCTTTCTACCCTCTGTTAGGGACGAAGTGTTACAAGTATTACTCGTTGTATTTGACTTAATTTCGGTTGACTAAACTTCTGAGTTCATTTCTATAGAACCTAGAAAAGTTCTCCCCAATCTTCCCTAAAAGAGGGAGTGGATGGCGGCAAATATACCAATTTGATGATATCATACACCAGGTATATCATTCTGGACTGCTATATCCGGGGGAATGGATTCCTACTTTAACTACGTGAATGATTCCGTTTTGATTTCCAAGAAAAATAAAAATTACTTAAAAAAAAAGTCAAAGAATTATATTTATTGCCAAATATACGAACCAGATGTTTTTCAAATAATTCACTTTATGCTTTCTAAATTGATGGCAATTTCTGAATGTCTAAAGGACTTTTTTTATCAACCATATATACCAATTGTGTTGATAACATAGAAAACTTTATTAATATGTAATATACATTTGTTTCAAATATCAGAAATAGATTTTATTAAAAAAAAAGAAACAAGATTTACAGACAGTGAATTAACTGGGTAAATGAATATGATTTCGGTACTGAATAGGCAACTGTAATTACCTGAATTCTACACAGGGATTTTTAATAACTTCCAATGAACACTGCAGTCGTCAAAAAATTTATTAAAGGACATTAAATGAGCTCAAGCATAGGAAACTTTATGTTTTAATTGGTTCCAAATCTAAGATGTTTATAACATAAAGGAAATAACAGAATTAGGACCCAAAGCACCTGGCAATAGTCCATGTGAAATAGGTCACCATCATGCTAAGCCTCAACAAATAGCTTTAGACAATGTGGTATTGTATTCATTATTGTTGGTTTATCCATGACCTAATAATCGCTTGCCCATTTTAATTAAAAAGATGCCCAAAATTGGTTAATTTTTTATAAAGATTCGGTTCTCGAGACAAATAGAAGATTCACACTATAGCTGTTTTTTTTTAAATATTAAAAGAATAAAATATGTCGTTTCTGTAGTATATTAAAATTTTTACATATTCGTATGTGAGTATTGTGACCTGACCGAGAGAAGGTTGTGACTCAAAGGCAGGATGAAAGCAACTGAGTAAACTTTATTACAGAACGCTCATTTATATATACATAAACGCCAGGCAAAAAGGGCATAAAAAACATTACAGGCAATTTCATGTTCAACCGAGAAGCTCACCGGTTAACAGTTAACGGTGAGAAAAACAGACATGTTATTTCAGGTTCTTATCAATGCGAGGGGAGAGCGAAGATACAAGCATAATACATAAAAAAGATCAAATGTCGTTACTATGTACGATCGTGTGACACACGGTTGGTACATGGCTCCCCCCCCCTAAAAATTATATACTGTACATGATAAATAGGGTGCCCTGCTTTGGAGAGGTGAACTGTAGGCAGGTCATCTGGCAGGAGATAAGCAGGTTTTAGACGATCAATGGAGACCAAGTCTTCTTTGCCATGAATATTTAGTAGGAATGCTTTCGGACTGCGTCGGATCACAAGGATAGGGCCCGTGTAAAGGGGCGTTAGCGGTGGCTTGCTAATGTCGTTGCTTAGGAAGACGTGCGTTGCTGAGTGCAAGTCTGTCGGTATGTGATTCTTCGCTGGGGGCTTGTAAGTCTGGGGGTATGGAGTAAATTTTCCCACAACGTGACGTATGCGCTGGAGTTCGCCGGAGGAGCCTACAGAAGGAAAAAATTCAGCAGGGACGACCAACGGTTCACCATACACCATTTCAGCTGCCGAGACATCGAGGGCATCTTTAGGAGTGGTCCTTAGTCCCAGGAGGACCCAGGTAATCTCAGTGAACCAGTTGGAATCTTTGAGGGGTGCGATGTAAACGTTCAACAATTACATTGGCAGCAGGGCTGTGGGCAGTTGTCTGGTGTAGGGTGATGCCCAGGAGATTGACTAATGATGTCCACAATTGAGAGGTGAAAGTGGTACCCTAGTCAAAAGTATTATGCTCAGGGATACCAAATCTTGCAATCCATCCTTAGAGTAAGGCAGATGTACATGAGGCGGACGTTGCAGTTTCCATAGGAATGGATTTAGGCCAAAGAGTAGAGTGGTCGATGACGGTATACAGGTAACGACGTTGACGTGGGCGAAATGACGCTAAGGTTGTGGAAAGGTGCCCACTCCTGAATCCGTGTGTCGATGTACTTTGGAAGTTTGGCAAGAAGTACAGGTGCAGACCCAATCCTTAGCATCCTTAGAAATGCTGTGCCAAATGAACTTTGTCTTCAGCAGCTGTGCAGTACAACGGCACGAGGGATGTGAAAGGCTGTGAATGAAATCAAACACTTATCGGCGCATGGGGGCAGGAATCCAAAGTCACGGTCTACCAGTACTGACATCACAAAGGAGGGTGTTGCTGGAGTCGTCGAAGGGGATGTCTTCCAAACGGAGGGATGTGCAGGATGTCATACGTGCCATACACTCTGGATCTTGTCGTTGGGCTTCAGCCAAGGCGTTGTAATCCGATCCCAGTTGAACGGCTCCCAACGTGTTTCTTGACAGGGCATCGGCAACGGGATTCATTTTCCCAGGGACGTATTGAAGGTTGCAATTGTATTCAGCCACGGCGGAGAGTTGTCGGCATTGACGGGTGGACCAGGCATCAGACCTTCAAGTGAAGGCGTGCACCAGAGGCATGTGGTCTGTGCGAATGACAAAGGGCGTACCTTCTAAGAAATTTCAAAAGTGACAGACAGCCAAGTGCACCGCCAGCAATTCGCGATCGAAGGTAAAATAACCCGATTCTGCCTTGGACACTTTTCTGCTAAAGAAGGCCAATGGGCGAGGCGAGCCGTTGACCACCTGGTCGAGTACTGCACCAATAGCGACGACGCTGGCATCGGTGGAGAGAGGGAGAGG
>NC_090734.1:60060865-60066813 GCF_036898095.1 Palaemon carinicauda
ACCATATGAGATATACATTTCATATTTTCTTTTTTAGTAAAACCCTGAGAAATTCTTTGGAAATGGATTTCTTTGGTAGAAATCCACGAAATATGGAAAATCATATGATACCTGTTTATATCGTGGTGAAAGGATTTTTGTATTACCACGATCAGAAAAGCTGTACTATCTCGGGCCACCCATTTTATGTTCGTTTATTGTGAACGACCAGGACAAGGTTTCCTACCATCACCAATCCGCAATGGTCAGCGTGATGATGAAAAACTGGCTTAACTCCAGAACTAATTATAGCATCCCCATCTCAGGCCCCAACTGCCCTAGAGCAACTGTCTAAAGTGGCGAGAAGATACGTTCCATTTCAGGGACTGCCACATTTGGTAACCTGACACCTAATACTCTCTTTTGCAATGTACAGACATAACGTGGCGTCCTATTGACTACAGGTATGATGTATGTAACACAAGTTGCATTCATTTGACTCGTTAGAATAGCGAAAATTTATCCTTTCTGGTCTACCTGCGATAAATGGTTAAAGATATGTAGTTAATAAAGGATTTATAAAAAATTTCTTTTCATAAATAACATCATTTCCATGGATTCATCTGATTGTTACTAGCAGCCATCTCTCTCCTACAAATAGGAGTATTAATTTTTGAAAATGATTATATATTTGAAAAATAGCAATCTTAAATATATTGGTAAAATCTATTCTTATTCATTCTTTAAAATTCTGCTTGCCCTGAAATACTGTTCTTAATAAATTATATATATATATATATATATATACACATATGTATATATATACACATATGTATATGTATATATATATATATATACATATATATATATAAATATATATATATATATATATGTGTGTGTGTGTGTATATATATATATATATATACATATATATATATACTGTATATATATATATATATATATATAAATATATATATATATATATATATATATGTAAAATCTTCTTCGACTAAAGCTTTTTCCACTATGAACGGTCGCTATTTCCTGGAAGCCGTTTCCAATTTAGTCTGTTTCCAATGTCCTCCAATATAAGATCTTTCTCTACCATGTCCTCTGCTAATCACTTCATCCACCTTCTCTTTGGTCTCCCCCTCCTCCTCCTAAATGAAACATTCATCTCCAACAGCCTACTCCCAACGTATCCCAGGTCTCTCCTCATTACGTATATCCAAACCAATGGAGTCTCTTTTTTTTTAATTATCTTTGACACACCTTTTATCTTAGTTGTTCCCCGTACCAAGTCATTCCTAACATTATCCAGCCTTGAGATCCCAGCCATCCACCCCAGCATTCTTATCACTGCAACATCCATTTTCTTCTCAAAGGTCTTACTAGTCTCACTACAGTTTTATGTACCTTGCCCAACAAATTTAGATATATCCTTCGATCACACAATATTCCCGACACTCTTCTCCAATTATTCCATTCAGCAAAATCTATAATTCTTAAAATTATCTAATAAACAGAGTGATGGGCCTCAATAATAAATTAAAAGGGATTTATAAATTCCATCACCTCTCTCTCTCTCTCTCTCTCTCTCTCTCTCTCTCTCTCTCTCTCTCACACACACACATACACACAAGTGTAACCGAACTGCTATTTAAGCAAATCTAAATTAATATAGGAATTGTACTATCTGACATATCAAGTTACGAGTCCACTTTCGTATTACAAGGAAAAGTTTACAGATAAATTAAATATGACGATTTTATTAGTAAGCAATAAGCTCTAAAATTAGTCTTACAATGATTTGGTTTTTGAATTCTGAAAGTGCATATTTATGAGTCAACTCTACTGAACTTTCTGACGAACAGATTTAAGAAATATTCCTCTCAAAATATCATATGCAGAAACTTTCATAATAAAGTTGTTTTTCTCTGGGATCGCCCGCTAAGGTATTTCATGAGAATTTTTGGTTAAGATTTCCATGCTCAGAAAATATCCTTCAATTCTGCGTCGTGTTTTCATAATTAGTTTTAGGAAAGTACTTTCAAATAATTCCAATATTTTCAGTGACTTCTCGTCGTCATATCCTCAATATTCCATTATAGTAATTTTGTTAAATATATACTACTGATGTGTTAATTCATTAGTAATATATTATTTACATACAATTAAACTAAATATTTATCCATATGTGTTTACAGTAAGCATTGATTTTAAATAATACTTAGGAATTAAGTATATATTCCGTATATAATATAGGCCCTTCATTAATCATAGTTCCTTCAAAATAAAAAAAAATCATAAGGATTAAAATTTTAATTATTGATGACAATAGAGTCCTTCCAATACCTTTTCTATCGGCCACATCTCAAGGCTTCAAGGGGATATATCAGTGGAAATTATTCTTCTGTTAAAAATGAAAAAAGTCGGCTTCTATGTATAGCCTTATGTACATTGCAGGAAGATATATTTATAGATAGCTGGAACATGCTTTGGAAATACAGTACCTTTATCTATGCTTTTTGCCAAAATTTATTAACCTCTTTTAATATGCACTGTTCTCTGTAAATTGTGAATCATTATTTCTTTCCATGTTGATGATTAGAGTTTTTACTGTAGTTTTGAATACTGTTTCTGGATCAAGATTTTTTTTTCTTTTTGTTTACGATGTATCTGTTACATGGCAATTACATCACCATAGAAAACTCATGACACGTAATGAAAAATTACACAAAATACCTTTTTCTTTTTTTTTCTTTTTTTTCTTAGGTATTAACTAACTTTTATTTTATGTAAAAAAAAAATCACTGATCTCATAGAATTAAGGATCCACTGTTTTGATATTGGTTTGTAGTTAAATTTATGAGATTTATAGAATTATATTTTAAAAACCAATATTGATTTAGGGTTGGCATTTACTAGGATGGGTGTATTATATCTGATTATATCTATAACTACTTTATATACTTTTTAAAGTATATGATACTGAAAAAGTAGGTTTTGCTGTGTCTTAGAAAGTCTTTAAGGAAGTTATATGATATAAGCCCATTTCCATGTTCTTGGAATATGTTAGTGTCCTTTTAGGGCTTCGAGGATTGATCTATAGCAGAGCACTGTAATGTATTTTTACTTCTTATCTATGCTAAGGTACAGGTGGTGAAATAAAAAAAAAACAAAAGATAGTCACGAGAAAACTTCGCGGTAAGATAAACATATCTGACTACCTGTCGACAATAGTAAGTATTTGGTAGTCCAGTCATTTTGATATGTTTTTCTATCAATATTGTATCCATTTTAGATACCCAAGTGGATATATAACAATTTATCATAGTATAATTATAATTATGCATGATTTTACAAGTTTTTTTTTTTTTAAATATTTCTATACTGCATATTCTTCGTATATTAACTATCCATTTTGATAATTACTGCTAATAAGTTGTAGAATAGTGAATATGTAATGCCACATGTTTCTAAATTTTTTTTTTTTTTAGTTGAGTTCAATCTCCCATCTTCCGTCTTTATCTCAAAAGTTCTATTATTCTCTATGTATTGAATTCCATAAATAAATCCAGTGTTATTACTAGAGTCCTCATTAGCATATTCCAGCTTTACCCAGATGTTTTAAAAAGAATACTGATATGCAAAGGCTTCATTAGTCTTGGGATGTTATCAAAACGCATTTAAAAAAAGAATTACCATATTTCATCTTTTCCAAACTTCAGTTTTCATAAAAATCAATTACGCTTGAACGGTGCGAATACCTAAATCACTTGCAATATCACATATAATAATACGTTCTTGATCTGAATATTTTATCTACTGTCCTGCAATGTCAATAGAAAACACGGCAGTTCTAGTTCTAAATAAGGTTTAGAATCAAATACAGCATGTTTGCAGGCTTCATTTATCTCACTAGCATGGAAAACACACCGTTACTCTGCTAAAATTTTGATATTTTTCATGTATTTTTGCTTCTGAAAATATTTTCAAGAAGTTTACTTACTTGGTAAAATGTTGCATAAAAGATGTAACTTGTGCGGTTTACTTGCTCGGTTTACCTGAAACCATAATTTGCTAGTCTTCAAATAGAAGTAATAAAACACAGGGGGCATTCAGTAACTACTTTTCATGTCTGATATCGGTAGAAAAAAAATTAGGTTTCATACAATTCTTTAACGTTTTGATAAGTTTTTTAAAACATACATGTTAGTGTTTTTATGGTGAAAATAGTTTACACAAATAAAACTAGTGCAATTACAGTTACAAACATAGCAAAGGACTTAAAGTTTACCAGTTAACAGTTACAAAACATGAATTTGACATTAAGATAACTAGCTAGTAGTTACTAACTTGCTAAACAAACAAGTATTTGTAAATATTTACAAACCAATAAAAGGTAAGTAAACTATTTTGTTTACATACGTATACTAAATGATTTTATATCTTTATTTCTTCTAAACATTGGAAAATTATATGAAACTTGTTTTTATTACCAATGTCAAATGAATGAAGCGGAAAGTGATGGTACTTACAATGTTTAGTGCATATATTTGAAGGAGAGTTTTATTTTCTAATTTTTATACCTTTAACAGGAAATTAAGCCTAGGTGGACATAACATAGTTTCAGTTAAAAGGTAAAAAATGCGCGAAAGAAACTTTAGGTACATAATTAAGTCATTTTCACCCATTTCATGTAAATGCACAATAATTTAAGGAAATTACTCCCAGAGTCAATCATTTATATAGCCTATGTAAAATTTTCAGAGATTTGCCATAATTACTGATGGTGTAGTGTTAAAAACTGATCAAAGTTCACAGCAGATCTCTTCACTTTAAGCAATGCACCAATACTGACTTTAATCGACGCTAATTTATACACATTGGAGCATTATCGAACTGTAATTTGGGGAGTAAAATCCAGAGTACGGCTTCCATTGGCTGAAAGTATGTTTTTAATTTGCCTTTATACCAATACACCAAGAAAACATTTTGTTCCATATTCTTCTCTCACTAAAAAGGTTTCATAACAGTAACAAATATACTGAAAGTAACAGCTATATACTTCATAATTTTCCTTCTTAGCCCGTAAAATAATTCATCTACAAATGATGCCATGATACACTTTTTTGTTAGAAAGTTAGATAATATTTTCTTGTAATACATTACAACTGCAGATTTCTTATTATTGGACATCAAAGGTTTTCTATGACATCACCAAAAGAAATTCGAAACATGTAAAACATAATCTAAATCTAAATGGAAAGTCTATTTACAATGCATTAAAAAGGGAAAAAAGCAAAAATTTGTGATAATGCAATCAAACATATATTTAGAAAAATTATAAGACTTTACCCTTCTAATCATTCTTAGAATATCCTAGGGTGATAACCACCCTCACGTTTTTTCCCAGGAGCCATGAATTCGGAGTGGTAGTAGTTTAGCTGCAGCCGATGGGTGTTAGTAAGTGGCTGGAGAGGTTGCTGGTTGGGGCGTGATTGAGTGGCGGTATATGTGGTTGGTGGGTGGTTATCTTGTCGCTCCTACATGTTACGGGAATAGCGCATGAGTCCTACAGCATTTACATCAGCTTCGGTGGGAGTTAAATGGTTATCTCTCTTTGTCAGGAGTGGAGGCGTAGATGTAGGTCAATTGGTGAAGTGGCTGTCCATAAGGACATATCAACATATACAAAGGCCTTTCCGTGGCAGGTTGAAGGTGAGTGATATTGGTCATTTTCCTAATGTCGGGTGAAGCATTTTGGTCCTCCAATGTCTGTTAAGAGAGCTGAAAACCCTTGGCTGTACGGGATGATGGCCATGCTGAGCTCTGCTCAAGGACGAATGTTTTGAGGGGGTCATACTCTACTGGTGCGTCCGGGAGAGTGCCCTCAGGAATTGGCCTAAGGACAGAGTTTGCTTTGTGGCTTAAGCGAGTCACGTCCTATATGTAAAACTGAGCTT
>NC_090734.1:60072313-60092313 GCF_036898095.1 Palaemon carinicauda
GGGAGCCGCTCCCAAGGCTCCCTATCTCCCGATTCGTAAGCGTGCCTGGCGCCAATCCTGGCGCCATCTGTATTCCTTTTTGCGTAGCTTAACAACTCGGTGTTTTTTTCCTGTGTTTCTCGCAAATTTTGGATTTATTCTGCTTTTCATGGCTTCTCCTACTTCGTCGGCCTCTGATAAGTTGAGTACCATGTCTTTTATGTATAAATGTAGGCTCTTGGTAAATTTTTGAGTGATTAATAGGATTAATCTTTGTTACAAGAGCCGTACCCTACCGGAGGCGTCATGGACGCTGTCGCTCGCTAGGTATAAGTTTAGTTAGTCAGAGCGACATTCCCGGTTGTTTTGCTTTAATAAATTTAAGCTATTTAGCATTACATAGGATTTCCTTTCGTGCTTAGTATTATTTTGGCGAAGTATTCGCCATTCTGGCCTAAGCTAGGCCATGTAGCCTAGTCGTTTGGTCCTAGTACTTCATGCATGATTGGGTTTTTCCGAGTGTATCAAAATTTTATTGAAGCTTTAGGCTATGTTTTATACATTTAAGATTGTGTGGAATATTTCCAAGATAGTATACGAGTGAGTTTCGGTGATTTAGGTAATCGATTCTCTTGGTGCCTAGGCTAAGTTGCTTATGGAGCCTTAGTATACTTTCTCATGCTCCCCGGTTGCTTTCTTTTCTTCGGAGAAGGTATGCAATCCCTTTCCCTCTGTTTAAGCCTTGGGCTTATCCCTAAGTGGTTTATCTGAATTATTTTTCGATAAAACTATACTGGGGTGTTACTGTACCTTCCTGTTCCAGTAAGTCTGGTTCAAAGATGGACAGAACAACAGAGTTTTTTAGTCTGAGTCTGTGTTTGTCTGGCTTGGGGTAGAGTCTCCCTCGCTGGCCTGACACAGACAAAGGTGGCTTAGCCTCCTTAGGTCAGTACCGAAGGTTTCTTTGGATATGATTCCTTCTTTTGTGATCTTCAAGACTAGTCCCTTGTTGCTGTTCTCGGGGGAGGATAAGTTTCTTTCCCTGGGAGTAGCAACACCTTCCTTGCTTTGGTGCTCTGGGAGCTGGCAAGTATTGCTGGCCTTCCCCCTTGGATCTCCCTTAGGCTAAGATGAGTTTCTTGGCTGCGGGTGATCCGTCACTAAAGCAAGGTTGGTAGGACCCTCTTTTGTCCCTTCCCCCTCTATCTCCGTAATGGCCTAGACATTACAGTACTGTACGTCATTCTACATCTGGACCTAGATTAGGTTAGGATGTGGAATTGACTCAGTCCCTTGCCGGCCGGCAGAGCTGCCGGCCGGCAAGGGTCTTCTGTTTTGAGTGCTGCCCGGACCTCCCTTGGTCCCTCATCCATGCCTGCCTGCAGAGTCAGACAGCATTGGTCAGGAAGCCTGAATTAGATTCTCCCCTTCCTTATATGCACTCTTACAGATTGCCGGGCTTGGAGGTAATATACACTCTTATCCCGGCATCCATTCTGTTTTTCTTCTAGTGCTGTACCCGACCCGGCTGCCGGCCTATGAGGCCGGCAGCCGGGCGGTTGTAGTCCTCTGGTTCTTTTGCTGCCGGCTGGCATCAGTCCTGTACCTTTGCCGGCCGGCTTATGTCAGCCCTTGTCTGCCGGTCGCCAAGAGTGTGGATGGCAGCCGGGTACTACCTTGTGTAGTTGCCGGCCGGCAGTCATTGCCGGCCGACATTTGAACCAGCGTTCTGCCGCCTTATAGCTGTTAAGTAGTATACTTTAAAGCTAGTTATGGTGTGTGCCGCCCGGCAAGTGCCGGCTGGCACATAACCTCCTATACTGTACCAGTATTCTTCAGTATAACAGATACTGTAAGAAGAAAACTAGAGTATGGGTTTTGGTACAGCACTGTGTGTTCTAACACTTTTGTGTTTTCTTGCACACCCCTCTGCTGTTGCCCTACAGATAGGAAAGTGAGTTCTTTCCTGGGTATTATCCAGGATTTTAAAATCATTGCTTAGGTGTGAGCTCCACCTGTTTCCTCTGGAAACTTTGCATTGGTTACTCTAGAAGAGATTAACCATTCGATTTTATTATCTGGAAGGCTGCAACAATGGGTTGTGAGGGAAACACAAGTGCGCGTCTTTCCTTTCTGAATTGTTATGCTATACTATGCATATCCCAGTGATACATAGTTCACTTGATACTCATGGAAATTTCTTCTCTTTACAGAAGGACCCTCCGAAGTGCGGAAGTGTTTTCTGCAACGTCCGCAGCAAGAACCTCTGCGGACATGAGTTTTGTAGGAGACACGCAGCATGCGCTGTCTCCAAGGATGATCTCCGGTATTGGGACCCTAAGTATGTACTGTGTGCACTAACCTGATTACTGAGGCCTTTGATTCCCCTAGGACGGCGGAATCAAGGGATATAGCAAGGGAGAAGCTTCGTACCTGGGTAAGGGGCTTCCAAAAGAACACCTCTGGCCCTTATCTTCCAAGTGAGAAGATGAGGGCGTATCTTTTCCCTAAGGCATCAGCTGATGCAGTGATTCCCCAGCCTCAAGAGGAGATCCCCAAAGTTCAGATCCAGGTGGATGCTGAAGTCGCAGTCGCGATGCAAGACATCCAGTTAGATGACAGGATGTCTGACGTGGACGAGCGTCTGGAGGAAGATCTCCTGGCAGAAGCCCAGGATGAAGTTCAAGCCCCAGACGTTGTAGAGGAAGAGGTCGACGAGGTGTCGGCTACTCCGGTTCAGATTCCGAGCCTATTCCTCAACATCGGCCGTCTCCCAGTAGAGCTGGGACAGCCCTCTCTTCTATTGTTGGAATGATCCAACAAATGCAGAAGGAGAATCAGGAGAAGGCGGCTGCAATGGAACTGCGGATACAGTGCCTTGCAGAATCACATGGGCTCCAGAAAAAGCTCAATGTGAAAGACCTTCCCTTGTGCTCAGATGCTAACCCATGGAGGTATGCTGAACACATGCCAAAGACGACTGGAAAGATCGTCATCTCGGATAAGCTGGGCTCAGTTCCCCTGGAGGAGGTGGAATTCTGGCCCAGCAAGGCATCATATCCGGACTGTTATGTCCGGCTGAGGAAGGATCCAGCTTCAAAGGAGGAGACAGAGCCGAAGGAGGTCATAGTGATGGACCATGCTAAGGCTCAAGCTCTACTTTCCTCTTCGATGAAAGAGAGGGGCTTCTCTAACTCAAAGGTAGCTGCATTGAGCAAGAAGCTCCCTTCCTTTGTGTCCGCGCCTGCTAGAGCCTTCCCCTTTTTACAGAAAGGGTTTGCGGCTGTACTAAAAGCAGTCGAGGCCGGCAAGCCTTGCCCCTCCCTGGAGGAGTGTAAACCCTTGTCGCTGGCCCTGCCTATGGACCACAAAGACTGGAAGGACGTCCATCTTACGTTCTCAGTTGGAAAGTTGGAGGCTGATATTGCCGGACGTCAGTTCGGCAAGGACCTCCCTAAGCTGTCTGACTTTCTTTTGCGAAGAGAGTTCGAGACAAAAGAAAGACTGGCTGCCTCAATGTCTCTTCAGACTACTCTTGAGACGATGGCAAGTGACCCCAAGGTCCATGAAATGTTCATGGTGGTGGCCAAGACTCATCTGGCCACAGTGATGAAGGATCTTTATGGCTTCGTCAAGGCAAGGAGAGCTTGTAGGGAGTTCGTGTTCACCTCGGCTACGGTGAGGCACGAGCCAAGGAAACTAATCTCCTCCAACATTTGGGGAAAAGACCTTTTCCCTACCGACTTGGTCAAAGAAGTTGTTGATAAGGCTGCCTTGGAGAATAGAAACCTTCTCCAGAAGTGGGGGCCTGGCTATCAAAAGAGTGTCTTCCCCGGATGATGGTCCTCAACCAAAGAGGGAGACTATGAGGACTAGGCTACCGTCTCGGCCAGCCAAGCCTTTTAGACAGCAACAGCCACTCCAATTGCCATTGCCTCCAGTGCCCCAGATCGTGGCACAAACCCCGACCACTTTTCAGTGGGTACCCCGGGCCGTGTCGACACAGTCCACGGCATTCACCCCAGTACTCGAAGGGCAGTCTACTTCCTTTCGAGCAAAGCCTAGAGGAGCAGCCAGAGGCTCGTCTAGGCGCCCCTCAAGGGGAAGGGGATTCAGGAGTGGTCGTGGTCAGGGAGGCAAGACCTCAGGACGGCAGTCCAAGTGAGATGATACCGGTAGGAGGGAGACTTCTGAAATTTCCGGATCGGTGGACCTTCGATCCCTGGCCCACAGCCTACTTAAGAATGGACTGGGCTGGAGCTGGTACAGCACTCCACCCCCGTGCCTTCGGTTTTTCCAACACTCGACCCCCGTTCTGGAGGAGTACGTTCAAGAACTGTTGGAGAAAAATGTGATCCGAAAGGTGAAGTCCATAAAATTCCAAGGGAGGCTGTTTTGTGTTCCCAAGAAAGACTCGGAAAAGCTCAGTCATTCTGGACTTGTCGCCACTCAACAAGTTTATCTTTCCAAAGTGTTCTTTCGCCTTGCTGGGCCAGAATTCCACCTCCTCCAGGGGAACTGAGCCCAGCTTATCCGAGATGACAATCTTTCCAGTCGTCATCGGCATGTGCAACACATAAGGACCTTACTGCCCAAGAGGGCATATTCCGTCTCTATAGACTTGTCAGACGCCTATTGGCACATTCCAATCAGCCGTCGACTCTCCCCCTACCTAGGGTTCAGGCTACAACGAAGACTATACGCCTTCAGAGCCATGCCTTTCGGGCTAAACATAGCCCCAAGGATTTTTACGAAGCTTGCGAGCGTAGCTCTCAAACAATTACGCCTAAAGGGAATTCAGGTAGTAGCCTACCTGGACGACTGGTTGGTGTGGGCAGCATCCGAGACAGAATGCTTGCAAGCTTCCAGTCAAGTGATCCAGTTCCTAGAGTACCTAGGCTTCAAGATCAACAGAAAAAAGTCTCGACTTTCTCCATCTCAAAAGTTCCAGTGGCTAGGAATCCACTGGGACCTTTTGTCACACCGTTTCTCCATCCCAGCGAAGAAAAGGAAGGAGATAGCAGATTCTGTCAAGAGACTTCTAGATTCCGAAAGGATATCAAGACGCGAACAAGAGATGGTACTGAGCTCTCTCCAGTTTGCTTCGGTGACAGACCCAGTGCTAAGAGCAAAGCTAAAGGATGCAACCGGAGTTTGGAGAAGTTATGCATCAATCGTGCGAAGAGATCTGAGAATACCAGTTCTGCTTCGGCTACGTACTCTTCTCAGGCCTTGGTCCCAAACCAGACTTCTAAAGAAGTCGATTCTTCTTCAGCCACCTCCCCCGTCGGTGACGATTCACTCAGACGCCTCGAAGGAGGGATGGGGAGGTCACTCTCATCGGAAAAAAAGTCCAGGGGACTTGGTCCAAGCTATTCAAGACCTTTCACATAAACTTTCTAGAAGCTATGGCAGTGCTCCTTACCTTAAAGAAAGTTTCCCCGCGTCACTCGATCCACATAAGGTTGGTGATAGACAGCGAGGTAGTTGTGAGATGCTTGAATCAACAAGGATCGAGGTCACCACCTCTCAACCTGGTGATGTTGACCATCTTCCGATTTGCGGAAAAGAAGAAGTGGTACCTGTCGGCAGTTCACCTTCAAGGAGTCCGCAATGTGACAGTGGACGCTCTATCCAGGTTCACACCGATAGAGTTGGAATGATCCTTAGACGCAGGATCATTCTCCTTCATTCTGAATCAAGTCCCAGAACTGCAGATAGACCTCTTTACGACGAAAGACAACAAGAAGTTGCCCCTGTACGTGTCCCCGTACGAGGACCCCTTAGCGGAAGCAGTGGACGTGATGTCCCTCAACTGGAACAGAGGGTCCAGGATTTATCTGTTCCCTCCTCACAACCTTCTGTTGAGGGTCCTCAACAAACTGAGATCCTTCAAAGGGGTAGCGGCAATAGTAGCCCACAAGTGGCCGAACAGCGTGTGGTTCCCCCTGGCATTGGAACTACAGCTGAAGTTTGTACCGCTACCAGATCCAGTTCTGACCCAGCGAGTCCAGAAGTCGACTATCTGCGCTTCATTACAGAAAACCCGGACCCTGCAGCTCATGATTTTCTCTCCCTAGCGGTGAGAAAGCGTTTCGGGATTTCGAAAGCCAGCATAGACTTCCTAGAGGAATATAAGTGCAAATCTACTAGAAGGCAATATGAGTCATCTTGGAGAAAATGGGTGGCCTTTGTCAAGGCGAAGAATCCGCAGGAGATCTCGACAGACTTCTGCTTATCTTTCTTCATCCACCTCCATGGTCAAGGATTGGCAGCTAACACGATTTCAGCGTGTAAGTCTGCTTTGACAAGACCCATTCTATATGCCTTCCAGGTCGACCTAGGTAACGAGTTCTTTAATAAAGTTCCGAAAGCCTGCGCTAGGCTCAGACCTTCAGCACCTCCAAAGGCCATTTCATGGTCTTTAGACAAAGTTCTTCATTTCGCTTCTCTGTTGTGCAATGAAGAGTGTGCGTTAAAGGATTTGACCCAAAAAGTTATTTTCCTATTTGCACTCGCGTCCGGGGCCAGGGTTAGTGAGATTGTAGCCCACTCGAGAGAGGCAGGTCGTGTTCAGTTCCTGGATGGGGGAGAACTGAACCTGTTTCCGGATCCTACGTTTCTCGCCAAGAATTAGTTACCCACCAACAGGTGGGGTCCCTGGAGAATCTGCCCTCTGAAAGAAGATGCATCTCTATGTCCAGTAGAATGCCTAAAGGTCTATATTCATAGAACTTCAGACTTCAAGGGTGGTCAACTATTCAGGGGAGAAACATCAGGCTCAAATTTATCTCTGAATCAACTCAGAGCGAAAATCACATATTTTATTCACAGAGCGGATCCTGACAGTACACCCGCAGGTCACAATCCGAGGAAAGTTGCCTCATCCTTAAATTTCTTTAATTGTATGGATTTTGAACATCTCCGTTCATACACTGGCTGGAAGTCTTCCAGAGTGTTCTTTCGCCACTATGCGAAGCAAGTAGAGGAACTAAAGAGATCTGTGGTAGCAGTGGGTCGCGTCGTTAACCCTACTGTTTAACTCTGCGAGGAACAGTGATTTTAATTGGGACGATTAATTCCAGGGTGAGTGTGTAGTTACATACCGTACTACAAACTAAGTGAGGGCACTGAGTTGCCCATGTAGACTGTTCCATTTCCAAAGGTGAACCTAGCATAAGTGCAGACATGAGTTCCGAGCGTTTCTAACGCTAATGTCATTGATTTTTAATACAGACTTTTATGACTTTGATACCTCGGTATCTTAAAAGTGGCATTTAATGTGTTTTCTTTCAGATAAACAAGTTCTGTTTACACTCATACTTATGCTTAAAGTTTTGGGTTATCCTCTTCTTATATATATATAATATATAATTATGGTCAACCTGTCTGTTTATTGTCTGTCAATGAACTTGTTCTTGAGAACCTTGCGTCTCCTTCACCTGTGTCAATTTATTGGTATAATTGAGCATTCATTCTATGTACCTTATCTGGGATAATTCTAATAGAATAGTTCCTTTATGCAAGCTATGTTGCATTGGTTTATGCTTTCCCTTAACAGGAGGACCCCGTCCCATAAGGGGACGATGGCGATTTTACTAGTTTCCTCCTATGCGGATATAAACCTTTGTCCAATACAAGTATTGTGCGGATAACTGGTCGATATTTCATATTGACGCAGTGGTTCTTTACAAACTATGCTTTACTTAATATAGGGCGAGACCACTATATTAGCTTGCCTGGTATTCATACATAGGTATATGTACTCTTCGAGACTTTTCCAGAGTCTAGTAGGACTCTTCCTGTAGGGGGCAGGAAGCTCTAACATGGTTTATAGTTAATTGAAAAGATGTATAACGGTAACATCTTAGGTCTCTAGGTCTGGTCGACCGGGAAAAATTACATCCGCGGAGTACGGCACGTTCTGAGAATCCACAGATACAGTAATGCTCTGGTATACTTCCATCAGGACGACATTGCTTGAGCCCAAAAAACGGGAAAATCTATTTTTGGGTGAGATGGCCATGTCGTCCTGATGGACCTGCCCTTGCCTTTCTAAGAAAGGGCTGTAGGACCCCTCCCTACATACAGTATCTGTAGCACCTCGTGTACGCTACAAGGAATACAGATGGCGCCAGGATTGGTGCCAGGCACGCTTACGAATCGGGAGATAGGGAGCCTTGGGAGCGGCTCCCCCTTTTTCTTTCCCGAATTTGTTTCTTGCCAATTACCCCCTGCGAGACGGAATCTCCGTTCGGGATGCAGATTGCCATGTGGCGTGTCAAGAATACGTCCTCTGATATGTCGCAATATCCCTTTCACGAGGGTTACTCGCTCCAGGAGTTAGAATTCTGGTACCTTAAGGTAAATTCTCTGGGAATATCGCCGTAGTTGTAATATACCCTAGGAAGCTACCCTATAGGAACTTCCCTCAGGACGACATGGCCATCTCACCCAAGAATAGATTTTTCGCTTCGCTCAAAATCCGTTATATATATATATATATATATATGTGTGTGTGTGTGTGTGTGTATGTGTGTGTGTGTATGTGTGTGTATGTATGTATATATTTATAAATATATATACATACATATATATATATATATATATACATATATATATATATATATATATATGTACAAATGTATATATGTATATATGTATATATATAAATATGTATAAAATGTAAATGTATATATATATATATATATATATATAGATATTTATATATATATATATATATATATATATTTATATATGTATTATATATATATATATATGTGTGTGTGTATGTGTGTATGTATGTATATATGTATAAATATATATACATATTATATACATAGATAATATTTATATATATGTTATGTATAATTGTATATATGTATATATGTATATATATAAATATGTATAAATGTAAATGTATATATGTATATATATATATATATATATATGTATATATATATTCTATATATAAATGTATATATATAAATATATATTATATATATATATATATAAATATATATATATATATATATATAAACTTATGTAGATATATATAATATATATTATATACATATTTATATATTTATGTATTTATTATATATATATATATATATATATGTGTGTGTGTGTGTGTATATATATATACTATATATATATATACAACACGGTAATGAGAAAATCAACAAAATGTGACAAACCTTCATGTATGACATTTAAAGACCATGAGAAAGCTTCTGATATCGTCAAAAACTTCAGAAGTATCAAAAGCTATTCAAAATAAGGAACAGAAGAATCTTGAAACACTTCAAGATATCTGTACAGGAAGCGCAACAATTCTAAAGCTTCATAGAAATAGTGATATAATTCCGATTGAGATGGGAGTTAGGAAATGATACCCCATATATCCTAAATTTTGAGATGATTCTGTTTGAGCAGGGAAGTATAAGGTGAGACCCCATCTCTCCTAAATTGTGATATAATTCTGATTGGTAAAGGAGTTAGATAAGGTAACTGCATCTCTCCTAAATTATTTACAGCATGCCCAGAAGTAGTTTTTAATCATTTAGAATCGGAAAATATAGAAATTTGTATTAATTGCAGATAACTTAAAAATTTAAGATTTACAGATGACATTGTTTTGTTTAGTAAATCATGGGAGGAGGTACAAAAGATGATTGAAGATTCGAATTCAGAAATTAGATATGTTGGACGACTGAAAATTAATATTAGTAAAACTAAGCTAATTTGCATTGAAAATGCAGAAAGACCGCAAATAAGAGTTATGGAAGACATGTAGAGATTGTACTGAATATATGCACTTAGGACAGACAGTTAGGGAATTCCCCAAGACACGAGACCAAGATTAAAATAATCATAAGCATAGACTGGAGAGCATTTGGTAACACAATGAGAAATTGATATAAATGGGGGATAGGTTCTAAATTTCAGATTTACCGATGACATTGTTATGTTTAGTGAATTGTGGGAGGAATTACAAAAGATGGTAGAATATTTGAATAGAGAGAGCAGATATGTAGAACTAAAAAATAACATGAGCAAAACTAAGATAATGTGCTTTGAAAATGCAGAAAGACCGAAAATAAGAGTTTAGTGAGACCTCTAGAGTTTGTAACGAATATACCAACTTAGCACAGTCAGTAAAGGTTTCTCCAAGACACGAGAATAAAGAATATGAAACATCATTACCAAGAACATTATATCTTTTTCTGAGATATTGAATGCCTATGATATCTGTAACAACGAGACATGATTCCTAGAAAAAAAAAAAAAAAACATAATTTCCTAAGTTTATTCTTAAATTGAATAACTGGTATATATCATTTCCATAATGGAGCAGTAGCAATGAACTAAAGAGGGTAGAGCTAATGAAGGTATTCTTTATATGTACGACCTTTTCATTTCCAATAACATGCATTCATTATAACGTTGTCTTTAGGAGTAAAAGGGGTTCATTACATATCCTATTTAATGTTCACTAAAACATTTCTTAAAACATTTTGAGATAGTGATTCTTGCACGTATGTTCCTATTATATTACGAAAGATAATAGCTGCTCTCTCTCTCTCTCTCTCTCTCTCTCTCTCTCTCTCTCTCTCTCTCTCTCTCTCTCTCAATAAACCATACGAGATATACATTTCATAATTTTTTTTTTTTTTAGTAAAACCCCGAGAAATTCTTTGGAAATGGATTTCTTTGGTAGAAATCCACGAAATATGGAAAATCATATGATACCTGTTTATATCTTAATTTAACGTGGTGAAAGGATTTTTGTATTACCACGATCAGCAAAGCTGTACTATCTAGGGCCACCCATTTTATGTTCGTTTATTGTGAACGACCAGGACAAGGTTTCCTACCATCACCAATCCGCAATGGTCAGCGTGATGATGAAAAACTGGCTAACTCCAGACATAATTACAGCATCCCCTTCTTAGGCCCCAACTGCCCTAGAGCAACTGTCTAAAGTGGCGAGAATATACGTTCCATTTCAGGGACTGCCACATTTGGTAACCTGACACCTAATACTCTCTTTTGCTAAGTACAGACATAACGTGGCGTCCTATTGACTACAGGTATGATGTATGTAACACAAGTTGCGTTCATTTGACTCGTTAGAATAGCGAAAATTTATCCTTTCTGGTCTACCTGCGATAAACGGTTAAAAATATGTAGTTAATAAAGGATTTATAAAAAAAATTTCCTTTCATAAATTACATCATTTCCATGGATTCATCTGATTGTTACTAGCAGCCATCTCTCTCCTTCAAATAGGAGTATTAATTTTTGAAAATAATTATATATTTCAAAAATAGCAATCTTAAATATATTAGTAAAATCTATTCTTATTCAATCTCTAAAATTCTATTTGACCTGAAATACTGTTCTTAATGAATTCTATATATATATATATATATATATGTGTGTGTGTGTATATATATATATATATATATATATAAATATATATATATATATATATATATTTATATATATATATTTATATATGTATATATATATATATATATATAAATATATATATATATATATATATACATATGTATATATATACATATATATATATATATATATATATACATATATATATATATTTATATGTATATATTTACATATATATACTATATATATATAAATATATATATATATATATATATGTGTGTGTGTGTGTGTAAAATCTTCTTCGACTAAAGCTTTTTCCACTATGCACGGTCGCTATTTCCTGGAAGCCGTTTCCATTTTAGTCTGTTTCCAATGTCCTCCAATATAAGATCTTTCTTTTCCATGTCCGCTGCTAATCACTTCATTCACCTTCTCTTTGGTCTCCCCCTCCTCCTCCTAAATGAAACATTCATCTCCAACAACGTTCTCCCAACATATCCCAGGTCTCTCCTCATTACGTATATCCAAACCAATGGAGTCTCTTTTTTTTTAATGATCTTTGACACACCTTTTACCTTAGTTGTTCGCCGTACCAAGTCATTCCTAACCTTATCCAGCCTTGAGATCCCAGCCATCCACCCCAGCATTCTTATCACTGCAACATCCATTTTCTTCTCAAAGGTCTTACTAGTCTCACTATAATTTTATGCACCTTGCCCAACAAATTTAGATATATCCTTCGATCACACAATATTCCCGACACTCTTCTCCAATTATTCCATTCAGCAAAATCTATAATTCTTGAAATTATCTAATATACAGAGTGATTGGCCTCAATATTAAATTAAAAGGGATTTATAAATTCCATCACCTCTCTCTCTCTCTCTCTGTCTCTCTCTCTGTCTCTGTCTCTGTCTCTGTCTCTCTGTCTCTCTCTCTCTCTCTCTCTCTCTCTCTCTCTCTCTCTCTCACAAGTGTAACCGAACTGCTATTTAAGCAAATCTAAATTAATGTAGGAATTGTATTATCTGTCATATCAAGTTACGAGTCCACTTTCGTATTACAAGGAAAAGTTTGCAGATAAATTAAATATGACGATTTTATTAGTAAGCAATAAGCTCTAAAATTAGTCTTACAATGATTTGGTTTTTGAATTCTGAAAGTTCATATTTATGAGTTAACTCTACTGAACTTTTTGACGAACAGATTTAAGAAATTTTCCTCTCAAAATATCATATGCAGAAACTTTCATAATAAAGTTGTTTTTCTCTGGGATCGCCCGCTAAGGTATTTCATGAGAATTTTTGGTCAAGATTTCCATGCTCAGATAATATCCTTCATTTCTGCGTCGTGTTTTCATAATTAGTTTTAGGAAAGTACTTTCAAATAATTCCAATATTTTCAGTGACTTCTCGTCGTCATATCCCTAATATTTCATTATAGTAATTTTGTTAAATATATACTACTGATATGTTAATCCATATTAGTAATATATTATTTACATACAATTAAACTAAATATTTATCCATATGTGTTTACAGTAAGCATTGATTTTAAATAATACTTAGGAATTAAGTATATATTCCGTATATAATATAGGCCCTTCATTAATCATAGTTCCTTCAAAATAAAAAAATCATAAGGATTAAAAATGTATAATTATTGATGACAATAGAGTCCTTCCAATACCTTTTCTATCGGCCCCATCTCAAGGCTTCAAGGGGATATATCAGTGGGAATTATTTTTCTGTTAAAAATGAAAAAAGTCGGCTTCTATATATAGCCTTATTTACATTGCAGGAAGATATATTTATAGATAGCTGGAACATGCTTTGGAAATACAGTAGCTTTATCTATGCTTTTTGCCAAAATTTATTAACCGCTTTTAATATGCACTGTTCTCTGTAAATTGTGAATCATTATTTCTTTCCATGTTGATGATTAGAGTTTTTACTGTAGTTTTGAATACTGTTTCTGGATCAAGATTTTTTATTTTCTTTTTGTTTACGATGTATCTGTTACATGGCAATTACATCACCATAGAAAACTCATGACACGTAATGAAAAATTACACAAAATATCTTTTTTTTCTTTTTTTTTCTTAGGTATTAACTAACTTTTATTTTATGTAAAAAAAATCACTGATCTCATAGAATTGAGGATCCACAGTTTTGATATTGGTTTGTAGTTAAATTTATGAGATTTATAGAATTATATTTTAAAAACCAATATTGATTTAGGGTTGGCATTTACTGGGATGGGTGTATTATATCTGATTATATCTATAACTACTTTATATACTTTTTAAAGTATATGATACTGAAAAAGTAGGTTTTGCTGTGTCTTAGAAAGTCTTTAAGGAAGTTATATGATATAAGCCCATTTCCATGTTCTTAGAATATGTTAGTGTCCTTTTAGGGCTTCGAGGATTGATCTATAGCAGAGCACTGTAATGTATTTTTACTTCTCATCAATGCTAAGGTACAGGTGGTGAAATAAAACAAAAACAAAAGATAGTCATGAGAAAACTTCGCGGTAAGATGAACATATCTGACTACCTGTCGACAATAGTAAGCATTTGGTAGTCCAGTCATTTTGATATGTTTTTCTATCAATATTGTATCCATTTTAGATATATACCCCAAGTGGATATATAACAATTTATCATGGTATAATTATAATTATGCATGATTTTACAAGGTGTTTTTTTTAAATATTTCTGTATTGCATATTCTTCGTATATTAACTATCCATTTTGATAATTACTGCCAATAAGTTGTAGAATAGTGAATATGTAATGCCACATGTTTCTATTTTTTTTTTTTTTTAGTTGAGTTCAATCTCACATCTTCCGTCTTTATCTCAAAAGTTCTATTATTCTCTATGTATTGAATTCCATAAATAAATCCAGTGTTATTACTAGAGTCCTCATTAGCATATTCCAGCTTTACCCAGATGTTTTAAAAATAATACTGATATGCTAAGGCTTCATTAGTCTTGGGATGTTATCAAAACACATTTTAAAAAAAGAATTACCATATTTCATCTTTTCCAAACTTCAGTTTTCATAAAAATCACTTACGCTTGAACGGTGCGGATACCTAAATTACTTGCAATATCACATATAATAATACGTTCTTGATCTGAATATTTTATCTACTGTCCTGCAATGTCAATAGAAAACACGGCAGTTCTAGTTCTAAATAAGGTTTAGAATCAAATACAGCATGTTTGCAGGCTTCATTTATCTCACTAGCATGGAAAACACACCGTTACTCTGCTAAAATTTTGATATTTTTCATGTATTTTTGCTTCTGAAAATATTTTCAAGAAGTGTACTTACTTGGTAAAATGTTTTCATGGTGAAAATATTTTACACAAATAAAACTAGTGCAATTACAGTTACAAACATAGCAATGGACTTAAAGTTTACCAGATAACAGTTACAAAACATGAATTTGACATTAAGATAACTAGTTAGTAGTTACTAACTTGCTAAACAAACAAGTATTTGTAAATATTTACAAACCAATAAAAGGTAAGTAAACTATTTTGTTTACATACGTACACTAAATTATTTTATATCTTTATTTCTTCTAAACATTGGAAAATTATATGAAACTTGTTTTTATTACCAATGTCAAATGAATGAAGCGGAAAGTGATGGTACTTACAATTTTTAGTGCATATATTTGAAGGAGAGTTTTATTTTCTAATTTTTATACCTTTAACAGGATATTAAGCCTAGGTGGACATAACATAGTTTCAGTTAAAAGGTAAAAAATGCGCAAAAAAAAACTTTAAGTACATAATTAAATCATTTTCACCCATTTCATGTAAATGCACAATAATTTAAGGAAATTACTCCCAGAGTCAATCATATATATATAGCTTATGTAAAATTTTCAGAGATTTGCCATAATTACTGATGGTGTAGTGATAAAAACTGATCAAAGTTCACAGCAGATCTCTTCACTTTGAGCAATGCACCAATACTGACTTTAATCAACGCTAATTTATACACATTGGAGCATTAGCGAACTGTAATTTGGGGAGTAAAATCCAGAGTAGGGCTTCCATTGGCTGAAAGTATGTTTTTATTTTGCCTTTATACCAATACACCAAGAAAAGATTTTGTTCCATATTCTTCTCTCACCAAAAAGGTTTCATAACAGTAACAAATGTACTGAAAGTAACAGCTATATACTTCATAATTTTCCTTCTTAGCCCGTAAAATAATTCATCTACAAATGAGCCATGATACACTTTTTTGTTAGAAAGTTAGATAATATTTTCTTGTAATACATTACAACTGCAGATTTCTTATTATTGGACATCAAAGGTTTTCTATGACATCACCAAAAGAAATTCGAAACATGTGAAACATAATCTAAATCTAAATGGAAAGTCTATTTACAATGCATTCAAAAGGGAAAAAAGCAAAAATTTGTGATAATGCAATCAAACATATATTTAGAAAAATTATAAGACTTTACCCTTTTAATCATTCTTAGAATATCCTAGGGTGATAACCACCCTCACGTTTTTTCCCAGGAGCCATGAATTCGGAGTGGTAGTAGTTTAGCTGCAGCCGATGGGTGTTAGTAAGTGGCTGGAGAGGTTGCTGGTTGGGGCGTGATTGAGTGGCGGTATATGTGGTTGGTGGGTGGTTATCTTGTTGCTCCTACATGTTACGGGAATAGCGCAAGAGTCCTACAGCATTTACATCAGCTTCGGTGGGAGTTAAATGGTTATCTCTCTTTGTCAGGAGTGGAGGCGTAGATGTAGGTCAATTGGTGAAGTGGCTGTCCATAAGGACATATCAACATATACAAAGGCCTTTCCGTGGCAGGTTGAAGGTGAGTGATATTGGTCATTTTCCTAATGTCGGGTGAAGCATTTTAGTCCTCCAATGTCTGTTAAGAGAGCTGAAAATCCTTGGCTGTACGGGATGATGGCCATGCTGAGCTCTGCTCAAGGACAAATGTTTTGAGGGGGTCATACTCTACTGGTGCGTCCGGGAGAGTGCCCTCAGGGATTGGCCTAAGGACAGAGTTTGCTTTGTGGCTTAAGCGAGTCACGTCCTATATGTAAAACTGAGCTTTGGAGTGCTGAAACCAGATAAATTCTTTTCTACTAGCGAAGTGCGGCAGTTTCATTGATGTGGCGTGGATCAAAGAGTACGAGTAGGTGGGCAGCATCGTCAGTCAAAGAGTAGGGCCGAGCGGTGAGAGAAAGTTGGTCGGGAATTTGCCACTTTGATGGTCACCAACTTGGCAAGCTGATAAGAGTCTTAATAGAAAGACGAGGTGGACATAACTGATTTTATTCAAACGACATAAGAAGCCAATATTCAAACGGTTGAAGATAACAATGGCACAAAATTTTAATAATAAGAAATATGCAATGATAAGCAAGAACAGGTTTTGCTATTATCATTGCGGGAGAGAGCTGGAGATAAAAAAAAAAAGAGAGAATGAGTGAATATGTAATACACATCCATTACAAAATAATGGAAAGTTCTCACTACTCATAATATGGGATATAAGGAGTATTGACTCTTAATACAAAGAAATATGCGGGCTTTTTAAAACTTCTAATAAATATGAGAGAGAGAGAGAGAGAGAGAGAGAGAGAGAGAGAGAGAGAGAGAGAGAGAACCTTATTACGGTAGTTTACTAATTTTTGCTATTTTTTATAATCATAATGAAAAGTTCTGTTCATTTATATTATGATGTATTGAAATGGGACGAACCCAGCATCTCTGATACTCACAATAATCTCTATCTTATGATCATAGAATGAAAATGAGAGAAAGTCAGTTTAATTCGGCATCACTCATCATCCTTAAAACATTTCAGGTATAATCAAGTGACTTTATTCAATTCTCACTGTAAATGCCTCTGAAGAGACTTTTCATATTAATTCTGTTTCTTGATTATACAAGGGAGGATTTACTTCACATAATTCCCTCAGAGTGAAAGTGGCAATCACGCCGTCCTTTGTACTATTTCCTTAAGGCCTTTGATGTTCCTTTATAATTCTTTTTTTTTTCTGTCTTTGTGTCTTCTAAGGAGAGCTTTGATATATGCCTTCCCCCTCTCGTTCTGTCTTGTTGAAATTTAAGGAATAATTGAATATTGAATCAATGGATGAGCAAAGGAGGATAATTATATTTGAAAGTAGGTAGGAAGTGGCTAATGAAATGATAAGTTCCTATGCTTTTTAAGATATGAAATAATACCTAAACAGTACTAGAATTCAAAGGGTTCACACACACACACACACACACACATATATATATATATATATATATAAATACACACACACTCACATATATATATATATATATATAAATACATATTGTATATGTGTATTATATATATATATATATATATATATTTCTTTATACATTTATATATATATATATATATATATATCTATATACATTTATATATATATATATATATATGTTATATATATATATATATATATATGTTATATATATATATATATATATATATAATTAATGGCATTTTCACTTCTAGAAAGCTTGAGGTTTAGCAGAAAGGCGAAAGAAAGCAGATACTTCAGCATTTGGACAGTTTATTGGCTAAGCTTTCGGGAACAACATTTCCCATCATCGGAGCTAAAAAGGAATGTAAAACACATCAATAGACATTACGTTAGTCAATGAAATTCTGTTAAAAAGGCAAGAATTATAACAAATAAATCGAAATACTTAAAAAATTAAGTGGAGGAAATATACTAAAAAATAATAAATTAAACCATATAAATCAAATTAAAAATTAAAACATTAAAACATTAAATGAATGCTATAGGAAAAGAGCAATATCAAAATCAGAACAAATACACAGAAAACTTTAAAGAAGAATTCACAAAACATCATAAATATGGGAATCAAAACAATAATACACAGAAATAACCTGGAATAGAAGAAAAAGAAAAAAAAAACAGACAAAATAAAATAAACTCTGGATAAGAAAGAAACACACCTAGTATGGAAAAATATCCAAGACCGAGACATGGAAGGACGGGGAGGTTTAGACGTTAGAGCGTGTAAGTAATGGTTTGAAGATTAAGTGGTTAAGTTGTTAGGCAATATGTAAAGGAACAGAGGTTGTTGAGTGATTGAGAGTAGGGGATAGCTGTTTAATGAAAAGTGATTCTAGGGTAGGTAGAGAATAGCTATTGGGTGATTGGGCTAGTATTTTGAAATTAGAATAGTTAATTAATTGCTTGCATTGTTGAGCGTGATTACGTATGGAAGAAAATTCTTTTTTATTTAAAAAACAACCTGTACGGTGACTGGCTCCTCTATGAGAGTCAATGCGGATCCTCAAGAGACGGTTGGAACAACCAACATAGGTTCCTAAATTACATTTAGGACAATTGTATAAGTAAACAAGTGAGCAAGTCCTGAACGCGGACATGGTCCTCGTAGAGGACATACCTCCGCCAAGGTGACCTAGAGCGCCATATGTCCTAGAATCATGAATTGATGTGACTTCGACCTTCACATGACCTTGACCTTCACGTGACCTTCAAGTGACCTTGACCTTCACGTGACCTTGACCTTCACATGACCTTGGCTTCAAGTGACCTTGATCTTCAAATGTACTTGACCTTCACGTGACCTTGACCTTCAGGTGACCTTGACCTTCACGTGACCTTGACCTTCACGTGACCTTGACCTTCAAGTGACCTGCTTGACTTTTGACCTTCAGTGATCTTTGTTCATTTGCCACTGATACTTAATATGACATTGATATAATGCACCAATATGACCTTGACCTTTGACCTTTATAAATTTGAACATCACCCATGGGTTGCGCCTGGACTAGGACTTCCCTGTTGGCTTATGCAAAAGTCAGTGCTTTATTTCTGTCTCTTGATATGGCCACTTATGTCATAGTGACACCAGTGACCCCTGTGACCTTGACCTTGGGGTGACCTTGACCAAAATTTAATCAGTTCTTCCATACACATTGGGGAACTACTTGGCCAAGTTTGAAGTGATTCCGTGTAGAAATGTGGCCTCTACGTTGTCCACAGACAGACAGACAAACAAACAAACAAACAAACCGAACCGAAAACATACCCTCCTGGCGGAGGTAACAATTGAGGACCTCATCAAATCTGGTAGAGTGTCTTTGAATGTGAACATGCTGCCTATGGATAGTGGATTTCTTAATACAAACTTGAAATCAACATAAGGATACAAATTAGAAAGAGCTTTATCAAGTTTACATTTAACATTTTTATAGTTATATATAAATGGTAGAGACACATACATTTGTTTCTTTGGTACGTTTAGTACGGTGGCTTTCGGAATAAAAAAGTTATCTAAAAACTGTTCTGTAAATTTATCAAATACGTCACATGGATAACAGTTCCTAATAAAATATGATTTTAAAAATTTAATTTCCTCGTGGAATCTACCCCAATCTGACGAAAGATTAAAAGCTCTAAAAATTAATGTTTTACATGAGTTTACTTTAAATAAAATCAGACAGTGACTAAAAAAGTTTAACCCAAGTCCAGTTAAAGTTTGTTTTCTAAAAATGCCAGTACTAAATGCA
>NC_090734.1:60105671-60158171 GCF_036898095.1 Palaemon carinicauda
GTCGAGAAAAGTAAAAAAAGTGAAAATTACCCGTTTTTACCCCTCTATCACAGAATTTTGAAATGGGTTAGATACAATATTATTCATGATTTTGATTATACTATGTATGGGGATCAAATTCTATACCAACTCAATGTGACGCAAAAATTGTTTCTATGTCTGGCAACCAGATATGTATTTCAGTCGAGAAAAGTAAAAAAAGTGAAAATTACCCGTTTTTACCCCTCTATCACAGAATTTTGAAATGGGTTAGATACAATATTATTCATGATTCTGATTATACTATGTATGGGGATCAAATTCTATACCAACTCAATGTGACGCAAAAATTGTTTCTATGTCTGGCAACCAGATATGTATTTCAGTCGAGAAAAGTCAAAAAAGTGAAAATTACCCGTTTTTACCCCTCTATCACAGAATTTCTGAAATGGGTTAGATACAATATTATTCATGATTCTGATTATACTATGTATGGGGATCAAATTCTATACCAACTCAATGTGACGCAAAAATTGTTTCTATGTCTGGCAACCAGATATGTATTTCAGTCGAGAAAAGTAAAAAAAGTGAAAATTACCCATTTTTACCCCTCTATCACAGAATTTTGAAATGGGTTAGATACAATATTATTCATGATTTTGATTATACTATGTATGGGGATCAAATTCTATACCAACTCAATGTGACGCAAAAATTGTTTCTATGTCTGGCAACCAGATATGTATTTCAGTCGAGAATAGTAAAAAAAGTTAAAATAACCCATTTTTACCCCTCTATCACAGAATTTTGAAATGGGTTAGATACAATATTATTCATGATTTTGATTAAACTATGTATGGGGATCAAATTCTATACCAACTCAATGTGACGCAAAAATTGTTTCTATGTCTGGCAACAAGCTATGTATTTCAGTCGAGAAAAGTAAAAGAAGGGAAAATTACCCATTTTTACTCCTCTATCGCAGATTTCTGAAATGGGTTAGATACAATATTATTCATGATTTTGATTATACAATGTATGGGGATCAAATTCTATACCAACTCAATGTGACGCAAAAATTGTTTCTATGTCTGGCAATCAGATATGTATTTCAGTCGAGAAAAGTAGAAAAAGTGAAAATTACCCATTTTTACCCCTCTATCGCAGATTTCTGAAATGGGTTAGATACAATATTATTCATGATTTTGATTATACTATGTATGGGGATCAAATTCTATACCAACTCAATGTGACGCAAAAATTGTTTCTATGTCTGGCAACCAGATATGTATTTCAGTCGAGAAAAGTAAAAAAAGTGAAAATTACCCATTTTACCCCTCTATCACATTTCTGAAATGGGTTAGATACAATATTATTCATGATTTTGATTATACTATGTATGGGGAATCAAATTCTATACCAACTCAATGTGACGCAAAAATTGTTTCTATGTCTGGCAACCAGATATGTATTTCAGTCGAGAATAAAAAAAGTGAAAATTACCCATTTTTACCCCTCTATCACAGAATTTTGAAATGGGTTAGATACAATATTATTCATGATTTTGATTATACTATGTATGGGGATCAAATTCTATACCAACTCAATGTGACGCAAAAATTGTTTCTATGTCTGGCAACCAGATATGTATTTCAGTCGAGAAAAGTCAAAAAAGTGAAAATTACCCGTTTTTACCCCTCTATCACAGAATTTTGAAATGGGTTAGATACAATATTATTCATGATTTTGATTATACTATGTATGGGGATCAAATTCTATACCAACTCAATGTGACGCAAAAATTATATCAATGTCTGGCAACCAGATATGTATTTCAGTCGAGAAAAGTAAAAAAAGTGAAAATTACCCGTTTTTACCCCTCTATCGCAGATTTCTGAAATGGGTTAGATACAATATTATTCATGATTCTGATTATACTATGTATGGGGATCAAATTCTATACCAACTCAATGTGACGCAAAAATTGTTTCTACTGTCTGGCAACCAGATATGTATTTCAGTCGAGAAAAGTAAAAAAAGTGAAAATTACCCATTTTTACCCCTCTATCGCAGATTTCTGAAATGGGTTAGATACAATATTATTCATGATTCTGATTATACTATGTATGGGGATCAAATTCTATACCAACTCAATGTGACGCAAAAATTGTTTCTCATGTCTGGCAACCAGATATGTATTTCAGTCGAGAAAAGTAAAAAAAGTGAAAATTACCCGTTTTTACCCCCTCTATCACAGAATTTTGAAATGGGTTAGATACAATATTATTCATGATTTTGATTATACTTTGTATGGGGATCAAATTCTATACCAACTCAATGTGACGCAAAAATTGATTCCATGTCTGGCAACCAGATATGTATTTCAGTCGAGAAAAGTAAAAAAAGTGAAAATTACCCGTTTTTACCCCTCTATCACAGAATTTTGAAATGGGTTATATACAATATTATTCATGATTTTGATTATACTGTGTATGGGGATCAAATTCTATATCAACTCAATGTGACGCAAAAATTGTTTCTATGTGTGGCAACTAGATTTGTATTTCAGTCGAGAAAAGTAAAAAAAGTGAAAATTACCCGTTTTTACCCCTCTATCACAGAATTTTGAAATGGGTTAGATACAATATTATTCATGATTCTGATTATACTATGTATGGGGATCAAATTCTATACCAACTCAATGTGACGCAAAAATTGTTTCTATGTCTGGCAACCAGATATGTATTTCAGTCGAGAAAAGTAAAAAAAGTGAAAATTACCCGTTTTTACCCCTCTATCACAGAATTCTGAAATGGGTTAGATACAATATTATTCATGATTTTGATTATACTATGTATGGGGATCAAATTCTATACCAACTCAATGTGACGCAAAAGTTGTTTCTATGTCTGGCAACCAGATATGTATTTCAGTCGAGAATAGTAAAAAAAGTTAAAATAACCCATTTTTACCCCTCTATCGCAGATTTCTGAAATGGGTTAGATACAATATTATTCATGATTCTGATTATACTATGTATGGGGCTCGAATTCTATACCAACTCAATGCGACGCAAAAATTGTTTCTATGTCTGGCAACCAGCTATGTATTTCAGTCGAGAAAAGTAAAAAAAGGGAAAATTACCCATTTTTACCCCTCTATCGCAGATTTCTGAAATGGGTTAGATACAATATTATTCATGATTCTGATTATACTATGTATGGGGATCAAATTCTATACCAACTCAATGTGACGCAAAAATTGTTTCTATGTCTGGCAATCAGATATGTATTTCAGTCGAGAGAAGTCAAAAAAGTGAAAATTACCCATTTTTACCACTCTATCGCAGATTTCTGAAATGGGTTAGATACAATATTATTTATGATTTTGATTATACTATGTATGGGGATCAAATTCTATACCAACTCAATGTGACACAAAAATTGTTTCTATGTCTGGCAACCAGATATGTATTTCAGTCGATAAAAGTAAAAAAAGTGAAAATTACCCATTTTTACCCCTCTATCGCAGATTTCTGAAATGGGTTAGATACAATATTATTCATGATTCTGATTATACTATGTATGGGGCTTGAATTCTATACCAACTCAATGTGACGCAAAAATTGTTTCTATGTCTGGCAACCAGCTATGTATTTCAGTCGAGAAAAGTAAAAAAAGTGAAAATTACACGTTTTTACCCCTCTATCACAGAATTTTGAAATGGGTTAGATACAATATTATTCATGATTCTGATTATACTATGTATGGGGATCAAATTCTATACCAACTCAAGGTGACGCAAAAATTGTTTCTATGTCTGGCAACCAGATATGTATTTCAGTCGAGAAAAGTAAAAAAAGTGAAAATTACCCGTTTTTACCCCTCTATCACAGAATTTTGAAATGGGTTATATACAATATTATTCATGATTTTGATTATACTATGTATGGGGATCAAATTCTATATAGACTCAATGTGACGCAAAAATTGTTTTTATGTCTGGCAACCAGATATGTATTTCAGTCGAGAAAAGTAAAAAAAGTGAAAATTACCCATTTTTACCCCTCTATCGCAGATTTCTGAAATGGGTTAGATACAATATTATTCATGATTCTGATTATACTATGTATGGGGATCAAATTCTATACCAACTCAATGTGACGCAAAAATTGTTTCTATGTCTGGCAACCAGATATGTATTTCAGTCGAGAAAAGTCAAAAAAGTGAATATTACCCATTTTTACCCCTCTATCGCAGAATTCTGAAATGGGTTAGATACAATATTATTCATGATTTTGATTATCCTATGTATGGGGATCAAATTCTATACAAACTCAATGTGATGCAAAAATTGTTTCTCTGTGTGGCAACCATATATGTATTTCAGTCGAGAAAAGTAAAAAAAGTGAAAATTACCCATTTTTACCCCTCTATCGCAGAATTCTGAAATGGGTTAAATACAATATTATTCATGATTTTGACTATACTGTGTATGGGGATCAAATTCTATACCAACTCAATGTGTCGCAAAAATTGTTTCTATGTCTGG
Organism: Palaemon carinicauda; assembly: GCF_036898095.1. Taxonomy (NCBI): domain Eukaryota; kingdom Metazoa; phylum Arthropoda; class Malacostraca; order Decapoda; family Palaemonidae; genus Palaemon; species Palaemon carinicauda. The sequence continues at coordinate 60,110,202 of NC_090734.1, forward strand.
CAACCAGATATGTATTTCAGTCGAGAAAAGTCAAAAAAGTGAAAATTACCCATTTTTACCCCTCATTCGCAGATTTCTGAAATGGGCTAGATACAATATTATTCATGATTTTGATTATACTATGTATGGGGATCAAATTCTATACCAACTCAATGTGACACAAAAATTGTTTCTATGTCTGGCAACCAGATATGTATTTCAGTTGAGAAAAGTAAAAAAAGTGAAAATAACCCATTTTTACCCCTCTATCGCAGATTTCTGAAATGGGTTAGATACAATATTATTCATGATTCTGATTATACTATGTATGGGGCTCGGATTCTACACCAACTCAATGTGACGCAAAAATTGTTTCTATGTCTGGCAACCAGCTATGTATTTCAGTCGAGAAAAGTAAAAAAAGGGAAAAATACCCATTTTTACTCCTCTATCGCAGATTTCTGAAATGGGTTAGATACAATATTATTCATGATTTTGATTATACTATGTATGGGGATCAAATTCTATACCAACTCAATGTGACGCAAAAATTGTTTCTATGTCTGGCAACCAATATGTATTTCAGTCGAGAAAAGTAGAAAAAGTGAAAATTACCCATTTTTACCCCTCTATCGCAGATTTCTGAAATGGGTTAGATACAATATTATTCATGATTTTGATTATACTATGTATGGGGATCAAATTCTATACCAACTCAATGTGACGCAAAAATTGTTTCTATGTCTGGCAACCAGATATGTATTTCAGTCGAGAAAAGTAAAAAAAAGGGAAAATAACCCATTTTTACCCCTCTATCGCAGATTTCTGAAATGGGTTAGATACAATATTATTCATGATTCTGATTATACTATGTATGGGGCTCGGAATTCTATACCAACTCAATGTGACGCAAAAATTGTTTCTATGTCTGGCAACCAGCTATGTATTTCAGTCGAGAAAAGTAAAAAAAGTGAAAATTACCCATTTTTACTCCTCTATCGCAGATTTCTGAAATGGGTTAGATACAATATTATTCATGATTTTGATTATACTATGTATGGGGATCAAATTCTATACCAACTCAATGTGACGCAAAAATTGTTTCTATGTCTGGCAACCAGATATGTATTTCAGTCGAGAAAAGTAAAAAAAGAAAATTACCCATTTTTACCCCTCTATCGCAGATTTCTGAAATGGGTTAGATACAATATTATTCATGATTTTGATTATACTATGTATGGGGATCAAATTCTATACCAACTCAATGTGACGCAAAAATTGTTTCTATGTCTGGCAACCAGATATGTATTTCAGTCGAGAAAAGTAAAAAAAGTGAAAATTACCCATTTTTACCCCTCTATCGCAGAATTTCTGAAATGGGTTAGATACAATATTATTCATGATTTTGATTATACTATGTATGGGGATCAAATTCTATACCAACTCAATGTGACGCAAAAATTGTTTCTATGTCTGGCAACCAGATATGTATTTCAGTCGAGAAAAGTAAAAAAAGTGAAAATTACCCATTTTTACCCCTCTATCACAGAATTTTGAAATGGGTTAGATACAATATTATTCATGATTCTGATTATACTATGTATGGGGATCAAATTCTATACCAACTCAATATGACGCAAAAATTGTTTCTATGTCTGGCAACCAGATATGTATTTCAGTCGAGAAAAGTAAAAAAAGTGAAAATTACCCATTTTTACCCCTCTATGCAGAATTTTGAAATGGGTTAGATACAATATTATTCATGATTCTGATTATACTATGTATGGGGATCAAATTCTATACCAACTCAATGTGACGCAAAAATTGTTTCTATGTCTGGCAACCAGATATGTATTTCAGTCGAGAAAAGTAAAAAAGTGAAAATTACCCATTTTTACCCCTCTATCGCAGATTTCTGAAATGGGTTAGATACAATATTATTCATGATTTTGATTATACTATGTATGGGGATCAAATTCTATACCAACTCAATGTGACGCAAAAATTGTTTCTATGTCTGGCAACCAGATATGTATTTCAGTCGAGAAAAGTAAAAAAAGTGAAAATAACCCATTTTTACCCCTCTATCACAGAATTTTGAAATGGGTTAGATACAATATTATTCATGATTTTGATTATACTATGTATGGGGATCAAATTCTATTCCAACTCAATGTGACGCAAAAATTGTTTCTATGTCTGGCAACCAGCTATGTATTTCAGTCGAGAAAAGTAAAAAAAGTGAAAATTACCCGTTTTTACTCCTCTATCACAGAATTTTGAAATGGGTTAGATACAATATTATTCATGATTTTGATTATACTATGTATGGGGATCAAATTCTATACCAACTCAATGTGACGCAAAAATTGTTTCTATGTCTGGCAACCAGATATGTATTTCAGTCGAGAAAAGTAAAAAAAGTGAAAATTACCCATTTTTACCCCTCTATCGCAGATTTCTGAAATGGGTTAGATACAATATTATTCATGATTTTGATTATACTATGTATGGGGATCAAATTCTATACCAACTCAATGTGACGCAAAAATTGTTTCTATGTCTGGCAACCAGATATGTATTTCAGTCGAGAAAAGTAAAAAAAGTGAAAATTACCCATTTTTACCCCTCTATCACAGAATTTCTGAAATGGGTTAGATACAATATTATTCATGATTTTGATTATACTATGTATGGGGATCAAATTCTATACCAACTCAATGTGACGCAAAAATTGTTTCTATGTCTGGCAACCAGATATGTATTTCAGTCGAGAATAGTAAAAAAAGTTAAAATAACCCATTTTTACCCCTCTATCACAGAATTTTGAAATGGGTTAGATACAATATTATTCATGATTTTGATTAAACTATGTATGGGGATCAAATTCTATACCAACTCAATGTGACGCAAAAATTGTTTCTATGTCTGGCAACAAGCTATGTATTTCAGTCGAGAAAAGTAAAAGAAGGGAAAATTACCCATTTTTACTCCTCTATCGCAGATTTCTGAAATGGGTTAGATACAATATTATTCATGATTTTGATTATACAATGTATGGGGATCAAATTCTATACCAACTCAATGTGACGCAAAAATTGTTTCTATGTCTGGCAATCAGATATGTATTTCAGTCGAGAAAAGTAGAAAAAGTGAAAATTACCCATTTTTACCCCTCTATCGCAGATTTCTGAAATGGGTTAGATACAATATTATTCATGATTTTGATTATACTATGTATGGGGATCAAATTCTATACCAACTCAATGTGACGCAAAAATTGTTTCTATGTCTGGCAACCAGATATGTATTTCAGTCGAGAAAAGTAAAAAAAGTGAAAATACCCATTTTTACCCCTCTATCACATTTCTGAAATGGGTTAGATACAATATTATTCATGATTCTGATTATACTATGTATGGGGATCAAATTCTATACCAACTCAATGTGACGCAAAAATTGTTTCTATGTCTGGCAACCAGATATGTATTTCAGTCGAGAAAAGTCAAAAAAGTGAAAATTACCCATTTTACCCCTCTATCACAGAATTTTGAAATGGGTTAGATACAATATTATTCATGATTTTGATTATATTATGTATGGGGATCAAATTCTATACCAACTCAATGTGACGCAAAAATTGTTTCTATGTCTGGCAACCAGATATGTATTTCAGTCGAGAAAAGTCAAAAAAGTGAAAATTACCCGTTTTTACCCCTCTATCACAGAATTTTGAAATGGGTTAGATACAATATTATTCATGATTTTGATTATACTATGTATGGGGATCAAATTCTATACCAACTCAATGTGACGCAAAAATTATATCAATGTCTGGCAACCAGATATGTATTTCAGTCGAGAAAAGTAAAAAAAGTGAAAATTACCCGTTTTTACCCCTCTATCACAGAATTTTGAAATGGGTTAGATACAATATTATTCATGATTCTGATTATACTATGTATGGGGATCAAATTCTATACCAACTCAATGTGACGCAAAAATTGTTTCTACGTCTGGCAACCAGATATGTATTTCAGTCGAGAAAAGTAAAAAAAGTGAAAATTACCCATTTTTACCCCTCTATCGCAGATTTCTGAAATGGGTTAGATACAATATTATTCATGATTTTGATTATACTATGTATGGGGATCAAATTCTATACCAACTCAATGTGACGCAAAAATTGTTTCTCTGTCTGGCAACCAGATATGTATTTCAGTCGAGAAAAGTAAAAAAAGTGAAAATTACCCGTTTTTACCCCCTCTATCACAGAATTTTGAAATGGGTTAGATACAATATTATTCATGATTTTGATTATACTTTGTATGGGGATCAAATTCTATACCAACTCAATGTGACGCAAAAATTGATTCCATGTCTGGCAACCAGATATGTATTTCAGTCGAGAAAAGTAAAAAAAGTGAAAATTACCCGTTTTTACCCCTCTATCACAGAATTTCTGAAATGGGTTATATACAATATTATTCATGATTTTGATTATACTGTGTATGGGGATCAAATTCTATATCAACTCAATGTGACGCAAAAATTGTTTCTATGTGTGGCAACTAGATTTGTATTTCAGTCGAGAAAAGTAAAAAAAGTGAAAATTACCCGTTTTTACCCCTCTATCACAGAATTTTGAAATGGGTTAGATACAATATTATTCATGATTCTGATTATACTATGTATGGGGATCAAATTCTATACCAACTCAATGTGACGCAAAAATTGTTTCTATGTCTGGCAACCAGATATGTATTTCAGTCGAGAAAAGTAAAAAAAGTGAAAATTACCCGTTTTTACCCCTCTATCACAGATTCTGAAATGGGTTAGATACAATATTATTCATGATTTTGATTATACTATGTATGGGGATCAAATTCTATACCAACTCAATGTGACGCAAAAGTTGTTTCTATGTCTGGCAACCAGATATGTATTTCAGTCGAGAATAGTAAAAAAAGTTAAAATAACCCATTTTTACCCCTCTATCGCAGATTTCTGAAATGGGTTAGATACAATATTATTCATGATTCTGATTATACTATGTATGGGGCTCGAATTCTATACCAACTCAATGCGACGCAAAAATTGTTTCTATGTCTGGCAACCAGCTATGTATTTCAGTCGAGAAAAGTAAAAAAAGGGAAAATTACCCATTTTTACCCCTCTATCGCAGATTTCTGAAATGGGTTAGATACAATATTATTCATGATTCTGATTATACTATGTATGGGGATCAAATTCTATACCAACTCAATGTGACGCAAAAATTGTTTCTATGTCTGGCAATCAGATATGTATTTCAGTCGAGAGAAGTCAAAAAGTGAAAATTACCCATTTTTACCACTCTATCGCAGATTTCTGAAATGGGTTAGATACAATATTATTTATGATTTTGATTATACTATGTATGGGGATCAAATTCTATACCAACTCAATGTGACACAAAAATTGTTTCTATGTCTGGCAACCAGATATGTATTTCAGTCGATAAAAGTCAAAAAAGTGAAAATTACCCATTTTTACCCCTCTATCGCAGATTTCTGAAATGGGTTAGATACAATATTATTCATGATTCTGATTATACTATGTATGGGGCTTGAATTCTATACCAACTCAATGTGACGCAAAAATTGTTTCTATGTCTGGCAACCAGCTTATGTATTTCAGTCGAGAAAAGTAAAAAAAGTGAAAATTACACGTTTTTACCCCTCTATCACAGAATTTTGAAATGGGTTAGATACAATATTATTCATGATTCTGATTATACTATGTATGGGGATCAAATTCTATACCAACTCAAGGTGACGCAAAAATTGTTTCTATGTCTGGCAACCAGATATGTATTTCAGTCGAGAAAAGTAAAAAAAGTGAAAATTACCCGTTTTTACCCCTCTATCACAGAATTTTGAAATGGGTTATATACAATATTATTCATGATTTTGATTATACTATGTATGGGGATCAAATTCTATATAGACTCAATGTGACGCAAAAATTGTTTTTATGTCTGGCAACCAGATATGTATTTCAGTCGAGAAAAGTAAAAAAAGTGAAAATTACCCATTTTTACCCCTCTATCGCAGATTTCTGAAATGGGTTAGATACAATATTATTCATGATTCTGATTATACTATGTATGGGGATCAAATTCTATACCAACTCAATGTGACGCAAAAATTGTTTCTATGTCTGGCAACCAGATATGTATTTCAGTCGAGAAAAGTCAAAAAAGTGAATATTACCCATTTTTACCCCTCTATCGCAGAATTCTGAAATGGGTTAGATACAATATTATTCATGATTTTGATTATCCTATGTATGGGGATCAAATTCTATACAAACTCAATGTGATGCAAAAATTGTTTCTCTGTGTGGCAACCATATATGTATTTCAGTCGAGAAAAGTAAAAAAAGTGAAAATTACCCATTTTTACCCCTCTATCGCAGAATTCTGAAATGGGTTAAATACAATATTATTCATGATTTTGACTATACTGTGTATGGGGATCAAATTCTATACCAACTCAATGTGTCGCAAAAATTGTTTCTATGTCTGGCAACCAGATATGTATTTCAGTCGAGAAAAGTCAAAAAAGTGAAAATTACCCATTTTTACCCCTCATTCGCAGATTTCTGAAATGGGCTAGATACAATATTATTCATGATTTTGATTATACTATGTATGGGGATCAAATTCTATACCAACTCAATGTGACACAAAAATTGTTTCTATGTCTGGCAACCAGATATGTATTTCAGTTGAGAAAAGTAAAAAAAGTGAAAATAACCCATTTTTACCCCTCTATCGCAGATTTCTGAAATGGGTTAGATACAATATTATTCATGATTCTGATTATACTATGTATGGGGCTCGGATTCTACACCAACTCAATGTGACGCAAAAATTGTTTCTATGTCTGGCAACCAGCTATGTATTTCAGTCGAGAAAAGTAAAAAAAGGGAAAAATACCCATTTTTACTCCTCTATCGCAGATTTCTGAAATGGGTTAGATACAATATTATTCATGATTTTGATTATACTATGTATGGGGATCAAATTCTATACCAACTCAATGTGACGCAAAAATTGTTTCTATGTCTGGCAACCAATATGTATTTCAGTCGAGAAAAGTCAAAAAAGGGAAAATTACCCATTTTTACCCCTCTATCGCAGATTTCTGAAATGGGTTAGATACAATATTATTCATGATTTTGATTATACTATGTATGGGGATCAAATTCTATTACCAACTCAATGTGACGCAAAAATTGTTTCTCTGTCTGGCAACCAGATATGTATTTCAGTCGAGAAAAGTAAAAAAAGGAAAATAACCCATTTTTACCCCTCTATCGCAGATTTCTGAAATGGGTTAGATACAATATTATTCATGATTCTGATTATACTATGTATGGGGCTCGGAATTCTATACCAACTCAATGTGACGCAAAAATTGTTTCTATGTCTGGCAACCAGCTATGTATTTCAGTCGAGAAAAGTAAAAAAAGGGAAAATTACCCATTTTTACTCCTATATCGCAGATTTCTGAAATGGGTTAGATACAATATTATTCATGATTTTGATTATACTATGTATGGGGATCAAATTCTATACCAACTCAATGTGACGCAAAAATTGTTTTTATGTCTGGCAACCAGATATGTATTTCAGTCGAGAAAAGTAAAAAAAGTTAAAATTACCCATTTTTACCCCTCTATCGCAGATTTCTGAAATGGGTTAGATACAATATTATTCATGATTTTGATTATACTATGTATGGGGATCAAATTCTATACCAACTCAATGTGACGCAAAAATTGTTTCTATGTCTGGCAACCAGATATGTATTTCAGTCGAGAAAAGTCAAAAAAGTGAAAATTACCCATTTTTACCCCTCTATCGCAGAATTTCTGAAATGGGTTAGATACAATATTATTCATGATTTTGATTATACTATGTATGGGGATCAAATTATATACCAACTCAATGTGACGCAAAAATTTTTTCTATGTCTGGCAACCAGATATGTATTTCAGTCGAGAAAAGTCAAAAAAGTAAAATAACCCATTTTTACCCCTCTATCGCAGATTTCTGAATAGGGTTAGATACAATATTATTCATGATTTTGATTATACTATGTATGGGGATCAAATTCTATACCAACTCAATGTGACGCAAAAATTTTTTCTATGTCTGGCAACCAGATATGTATTTAAGTCGAGAAAAGTAAAAAAAGGGAAAATTACCCATTTTTACCCCTTTATTGCAGATTTCTGAAATGGGTTAGATACAATATTATTCATGATTTTGATTATACTATGTATGGGGATCAAATTCTATACCAACTCAATGTGACGCAAAAATGGTTTCTATGTCTGGCAATCAGATATGTATTTCAGTCGAGAAAAGTAGAAAAAGTGAAAATTACCCATTTTTACCCCTCTATCGCAGATTTCTGAAATGGGTTAGATACAATATTATTCATGATTTTGATTATACTATGTATGGGGATCAAATTCTATACCAACTCAATGTGACGCAAAAATTGTTTCTATGTCTGGCAACCAGATATGTATTTCAGTCGAGAAAAGTAAAAAAAAGTGAAAATAACCCATTTTTACCCCTCTATCGCAGATTTCTGAAATGGGTTAGATACAATATTATTCATGATTCTGATTATACTATGTATGGGGCTAGAATTCTATTCCAACTCAATGTGACGCAAAAATTGTTTCTATGTCTGGCAACCAGCTATGTATTTCAGTCGAGAAAAGTAAAAAAAGTGAAAATTACCCATTTTTACTCCTCTATCACAGAATTTTGAAATGGGTTAGATACAATATCATTCATGATTTTGATTATACTATGTATGGGGATCAAATTCTATACCAACTCAATGTGACGCAAAAATTGTTTCTATGTCTGGCAACCAGATATGTATTTCAGTCGAGAAAAGTAAAAAAAGGGAAAATTACCCATTTTTACCCCTCTATCGCAGATTTCTGAAATGGGTTAGATACAATATTATTCATGATTTTGATTATACTATGTATGGGGATCAAATTCTATCCAACTCAATGTGACGCAAAAATTGTTTCTATGTCTGGCAATCAGATATGTATTTCAGTCGAGAAAAGTAAAAAAAGTGAAAATTACCCATTTTTACCCCTCTATCGCAGATTTCTGAAATGGGTTAGATACAATATTATTCATGATTCTGATTATACTATGTATGGGGCTCGAATTCTATACCAACTCAATGTGACGCAAAAATTGTTTCTATGTCTGGCAACCAGCTATGTATTTCAGTCGAGAAAAGTAAAAAAAGTGAAAATTACCCTTTTTACCCCTCTATCACAGAATTTTGAAATGGGTTAGATACAATATTATTCATGATTCTGATTATACTATGTATGGGGATCAAATTCTATACCAACTCAATGTGACGCAAAAATTGTTTCTATGTCTGGCAACCAGATATGTATTTCAGTCGAGAAAAGTCAAAAAAGGGAAAATTACCCGTTTTTACCCCTCTATCACAGAATTTTGAAATGGGTTAGATACAATATTATTCATGATTTTGATTATACTATGTATGGGGATCAAATTCTATACCAACTCAATGTGACGCAAAAATGTTTCTATGTCTGGCAACCAGATATGTATTTCAGTCGAGAAAAGTCAAAAAAGTGAAAATTACCCATTTTTACCCCTCTATCGCAGATTTCTGAAATGGGTTAGATACAATATTATTCATGATTTTGATTATACTATGTATGGGGATCAAATTCTATACCAACTCAATGTGACGCAAAAATTGTTTCTATGTCTGGCAACCAGATATGTATTTCAGTCGAGAAAAGTAAAAAAAGTGAAAATTACCCATTTTTACCCCTCTATCGCAGATTTCTGAAATGGGTTAGATACAATATTATTCATGATTTTGATTATACTATGTATGGGGATCAAATTCTATACCAACTCAATGTGACGCAAAAATTGTTTCTATGTCTGGCAACCAGATATGTATTTCAGTCGAGAAAAGTCAAAAAAGGGAAAATAACCCATTTTTACCCCTCTATCGCAGATTTCTGAAATGGGTTAGATACAATATTATTCATGATTTTGATTATACTATGTATGGGGATCAAATTCTATACCAACTCAATGTGACAAAAATTGTTTCTATGTCTGGCAACCAGCTATGTATTTCAGTCGAGAAAAGTAAAAAAAGGAAAATACCCATTTTTACCCCTCTATCGCAGATTTCTGAAATGGGTTAGATACAATATTATTCATGATTTTGATTATACTATGTATAGGGATAAAATTCTATACCAACTCAATGTGACCGCAAAAATTGTTTCTATGTCTGGCAATCAGATATGTATTTCAGTCGAGAAAACTAAAAAAAGTGAAAATTACCCATTTTTACCTCTCTATCGCAGATTTCTGAAATGGGTTAGATACAGTATTATTCATGATTTTGAATATACTATGTATGGGGATCAAATTCTATACCAACTCAATGTGACGCAAAAATTGTTTCTATGTCTGGCAACCAGATATGTATTTCAGTCGAGAAAAGTAAAAAAAGTGAAAATAACCCATTTTTACCCCTCTATCGCAGATTTCTGAAATGGGTTAGATACGATATTATTCATGATTCTGATTATACTATGTATGGGGCTCGAATTCTATACCAACTCAATGTGACGCAAAAATTGTTTCTATGTCTGGCAACCAGCTATGTATTTCAGTCGAGAAAAGTAAAAAAAGTGAAAATTACCCGTTTTACCCCTCTATCACAGAATTTTGAAATGGGTTAGATACAATATTATTCATGATTTTGATTATACTATGTATGGGGATCAAATTCTATACCAACTCAATGTAACGCAAAAATTGTTTCTATGTCTGGCAACCAGATATGTATTTCAGTCGAGAAAAGTCAAAAAAGTGAAAATTACCCGTTTTTACCCCTCTAGCACAGAATTTTGTAATGGGTTAGATACAATATTATTCATGATTTTGATTATACTATGTATGGGGATCAAATTCTATACCAACTCAATATGACGCAAAAATTGTTTCTATGTCTGGCAACCAGATATGTATTTCAGTCGAGAAAAGTCAAAAAAGTGAAAATTACCCGTTTTTACCCCTCTATCACAGAATTTTGAAATGGGTTAGATATAAATATTATTCATGATTCTGATTATACTATGTATGGGGATCAAATTCTATACCAACTCAATGTGACGCAAAAATTGTTTCTATGTCTGGCAACCAGATATGTATTTCAGTCGAGAAAAGTAAAAAAAGTGAAAATTACCCGTTTTTACGCCTCTATCACAGAATTTTTAAATGGGTTAGATACAATATTATTCATGATTCTGATTATACTATGTATGGGGATCAAATTCTATACCAACTCAATGTGACGCAAAAATTGTTTCTATGTCTGGCAACCAGATATGTATTTCAGTCGAGAAAAGTAAAAAAAGTGAAATTTACCCATTTTTACCCCTCAATTGGCAGAATTCTGAAATGGGTTAGATACAATATTATTCATGATTCTGATTATACTATGTATGGGGCTCAAATTCTATACCAACTCAATGTGTCGCAAAAATTGTTTCTATGTCTGGCAACCAGATATATATTTAAGTCAAGAAAAGTCAAAAAAGTGAAAATTACCCATTTTTACCCCTCTATCTGCTCAACACTACACATTGTTCTAGAAGTTTTATTTCACCTGTGACCAAGAAAATCAAACTATAGTTCTCTAGTCTTGGGTAGTTCCTTAGCCTCTGTACCATGGTCTTCTACTGTCTTGGGTTAGAGTTCTCTTCATCTTGTTTTGTTAAAGTTTTTATAGTTTATATAGGAAATATTTATTTTCATGTTGTTACTGTTCTTCAAGTATTCTATTTATTCTTTTTTCCTATCCTCACTGGGTTGCTTTCCCTGTTGGAGCCCTTGGGCTTATAACTTATCCTGCTTTTCTAACTAGGGCTGTAGCTTAGCAAATAATAATACTAAAAATAATAATAATTATTATTATTATTATTATTATCATTATTAAAAAAGGCAAAAACTTGAAAATTGACAAAATTTATCGCCCACCCACCAGGCCTGCTTCCGGATGCAACATGCTGCCAAAATTTCATTCTTATTGTTTTTAATTTGCTTTCATTCTTTTTTTATTCCACATTGTAAGCAAATCTAGGAATGAGATTTATTTTCTTTTCAATATCTGTGCAGTCATTTAAGCCCACAGTTCATTTATCAACATTTGTGACTGACACAGTGATAGGTGTATTAGTATTTTGATTCAATTTTAAGATGAGTAATCTTTGTGCAAACAATATTTCCCTTAACCATTAACAAGTCTGAATGAAAAGGCATAGTGACAGTGTTGCAAGATGGGCGAGACTAAATATCCCTGTTTTGGTCTTTCAAAATTGGTTCATGGCTATCTCCTGAACTTGAGGTACATTCAACAATAGGAATGCAGTGGGCCTATAGCATAATAGAAATCTAGATACAAAACAAATATTTGTGAAGAAAAGGTTACGAATTTACTAAAAGAAAAACTTCCTATTTCTTTGAAAACCAATTTTTTTTTCGTTAGTGTGAAGGAAGAAAAATAATATTTGATGATGAGCGAGGATGGATATTTTAGAAAATATATATAAAGTTATGAAAAACAGACGTACATAATGTGTTGAATGCATGCCGATAACATAATTTTAATTATTTGTGGAGAAAATTCCAAATAAATAGTAAAATTATCTAACATGAAAACTGATTTTGTTGTTTTCAAGCTTATTTATTGTCTAATAGGAATTCTTTTGGTCGGATTAAAAGCTTCGTTAATCCTTTGTTTGCCGGGAGGGATAATAGTTAATCTGCAACAACATAACAGTTAAACTGTCGATCTACTCCCACTACCATCTGTTCAGAATTCGTGCCCTCATTAACAGAAACAATCTTTTTGCTATTTGTTATAGATTTTGTGTCTTCCCAATTTCATTTTACATATATCCTGCTTTTTGTAAATATGAAACCTTCGAATAAAATTTCCCAATTGATTTTAGTATTATTTTTCCCTTTTTACCCTCTTGGACTCAAAATTTCCCAAAAACGTTAATTTTCCTCCAACTGGCCACATTATGACTATCAGTGGTTAGGGCTTTATATACACCAGAGTATTAGTACCCTCATTAATAGAACCAACTTTTCTACTATTTGTTGAGATATTTTGTAGCTTCTCCCATTTAAGTATCGTGCTTTACATGAATGCGAAACCGAGTAAACTTTCTCTGTTGATTTCGAAGTTTTCTTCTCATTTTCCTAAAACAGGGAAATTTTCCTCTATTCTGTTTTAATGTTAATATTTTATTTTAATTGTTCATTACTTAAGTCGTTTTTTTTCCCTTATTTCCCTACTAGGATCCTATCGAGACACTATACTATAACATCGTCTGTTGTTATTACCTGGCCTTACTAATCGAGAGAGTTATTTACCTCTAGCCGAACATAACGCTATCCTTGGGTAGCTATCTCCGGGTAGAAAGATTTCAGTCTCTACACTGAAGTAGAAATCAAAGAACGGGGCATTACACTTTCTGATTCACACTCCCTCAGAAACATCCACTGCATTATCACTTTATGTGCCTTGATGAGCGCCTTCCTGAAGTCAAACACTCGTTGACGGTGTTGTTGATAATGCTTAAGAAAAGCTTGTAGAGTTCGCGAAGACTTGATAATTAAAGATGTAATCTTCTTGGCACAAATATCTTTAACTCAATACATGGTAGTCTACATATAATAAATATTATATAGATGTATATTTATAGAAATATCGATATATATATATTATATATATATATATATATATATATATATATATATATATATATATATATATATATATATATATATATATATATATATATATATATATATATATATATATATATATATATATATATATATATATATATAAATATATATATATATATGAGACGATAGATATCCAATGATACTCTCAAATATTTTGTCATGATTACGGTGGAAGTGTTTGTTAAATGATTGATCAAAACTTTTATCTGTTAATGGAGTGAGTACTGGTAAGTTTGTTAGGTATAAGTGATAAAAGTCATCAAATGATTGCGTCAAGCTCGGAGTGAAATCAGGACTCACATTTCGCGACTGAGGAGATATGAAGGAATAAATGAAATGTTGAAGAGATCTGAGATACCTAAAGCTAATTGAATTATGAGATAAATGCTTTTCTACGATAGTAATAGCGGAATTTGATGAGTAACGCGCGTTGGCATGATCTACCTAAATAACGGAAATACGGTCATGCTGTGGGTGAAATACGAATTTGTTTCGTTCTCTAACGTTGAAGATGGTAGGCCTACAAAACGTAGTAGCTACGGTTAAATATGTTACCAGGAGAGAATTACAACTAGCTTCAACGAATTGAAAGATAGTTTGATGTTTTATCCTTTCATATTTGGTAGTATTTGGAAATTATTCACTACGACATTGTCATTGGTTTCTTTAGAGATCATTGACCTGCCCACATAGCTGGGGAATTTTCATCTTGGGAAAACAGATCTTCTAGGAATACGACAATCACAGTTGCTTAGCATTAGGTTATATTCTTTTTTTATCTTTATTGGTAATTTACGATGTGGTAAGTTTGCATCGCCTGAGATTTATGATGCGGAAGATAGCGTTACCTATTATATATTAGGAGGTAATGTAGTGTTGCCTCTGATTTATGAGGTTTTAAGGCTGTTTCCTCTGGCATAGGCATTGGTAAGGTTGTTTGCCTGTGATTTTCATCAAACTTGGAATAAGGATTAAATTTGCAATTCCCTGAGCGAACGTCACAAGCTGAAAAGCAACTATATTTATTTATATTATGCTATTGATAATTCTTCAAATTATGTTGTCCTACTTTTTCCCTCTCTTTTTATGAAATATCCTTTACCAGACTACAACAGTTCTTTTATGTATTATTTCTGACTAATTCTCTATGCTGCCAAGGATAAACTTGATTCCTGAGCTAAAGGTACCAGCAGTAACTTTTATATCATCATGCGAATGAAAGTAAGCATTTATATCTATATGACATTCTAAGTGTACCCTAAATTAATGCATCCTTTAATGATATCTTATTCTTAAATTAAGAAAAATGTGTTATATCACTATGATAAATGGCAGTACATTTAACATTTGTATTTTGAAGACCAAGGAAAAAAGGAAATGCTTATTACTCGAGTAATCTTAATTTACTACTACGATTAAACCCTTTCATAAAGGATGAAAATGGCTACAACAATTGGCATGCCTCTGCTATGGCTTTTAGGTAGGTAGTGTTATTCGTATTTTTATTTTTTTTTTATCTTAATTAATTGTTGACGAGATTACTGAAAGAACAAATTAACATTCATTGGTTAAACTCTGGGATGAACTATTGTTATCGTTTTTACTTCCGTCATCTTACATAAAAACACTAATACTAAGCTATTATTTCCATAACACTCGAAGCAGTAGTTTACCAATTTTTTTAAAATATGAATAAAAGAAGAATAATCTGAAAAAAAAAGAGAAAATGTATGTTGGAAGACTTTTATGATAGTATACGGAATTAAATAATTAGAACTATTTCAACGATTATGTAACATAATATCTGCTCTACATTTAAAAAAGGGCCCCCTGTGACCGCGGGGGCATAAAAAACTATTAGAATAGTGCCAACGTATCCCTGCGTGTCGTAAGAGGCGACTAAAAGGGACGGGAAGAAGGGGCTGGGAACCCCCTCTCCTCTATTTAAAATCCTGTAAGGTATCATCAAAGAGATGGAGCTGGTGGAGAGTGACTGCTCCCCGCTCTCTAGTTTTGGGGTGTTTGAATGTGCGTGGATGTAGTGCGATAGAGAGTAAAAGATGTGAGATTGGAAGTATGTTTTGGACTAGAAGGATAGATGTGTTGGCCTTGTGTGAGACAAAGATAAAAGGGAAGGGTGAAGTGATGTTTGGTGAAATATCTGGTAGAGTGTCTGGGATTGAAAGGGGAAGAACAAGAGAGGGTGTTTCTTTATTGCTTAGTGAATTGATGACAGGTAAAGTAGTAGATTGGAAGGAGATATTATCTTGGTTAATGTGGGTAAGGGTTAGGTTGGGTAGGGATTGTTGGGCCTTTATCAGTGCGTATGGGCCAGGTTGAGAGAAAAGTGAAGAAGAGCGAAATGAGTTCTGAAATTAAATAACTAGGTGCGTCGAAGGACTGGGTAGAAGGAATTATGTAGTTGTCATGGGTGACTTAAATTCTAGAGTGGGCACTAGAGAGGTAGAAGGTGTCATTGGGAAGTATGACGTACCAGGTGAAAAGGAGTGTGGTGAGAGGACTGGTAGATATATGTGTTGAGCAAGAGATGGTGATAAGTTCTAGCTTTTTCAAAAAGAAAGATAAAAACAAGTATAGATGGGTAAGAGTGGCAAATGGAAGATTGGTAGAAACGGCTTTAATGGATTATGTGTTGATAACTAAAAGAAAGTTTGGAAGATTGAAAGACGTGCACGTGTTTAGGGGTATGGCTAACGGTATGTCTGATCCTGTTTTGGTGGAAGGAAAATAAGTTGTAGCAAAAGAGTAGGGGAATAGAGTAAGTGGATGTAAAAGGGAGCTAGTGAGGGTTGAAGAGCTAATAAAACCACAGGTAAAAAGTAAATATCAAGATAGGTTGAAAATGACAGATGACGAAGTGAAGGTAGGAGAAACTGGTGATTTAGAGGAGGAGTGGAAGTTAGTAAAAGAAATATTTATTGGGATTGCACGTGATGTGTGTAGCAAGAACTTTGTTAGAGGCAGCATGAAGAAGGGCAGTGAATGGTGGAATGAAGGAGTGGAGGTAAAAGTGGAAGAGAAAAAGAGGGGTTTTGAAAAATGGCTGCAGAGTAATAGTGTAGAGGTGTATGAAAAATATAGAGAAAAATGTGGAAGTAAAGCGCAAGGTAAGTGAGGCAAAGAGGTCAGCTGACCCGAGGTGGTGTCAGGGATTGGGTCATTCATATGAAGAGAATAAGAAGTAGTTTTGGAAAGAAGTGAAGAGAGTAAGGAAGGCTGACTCAAGAATTGAAGAGACAGTGAAAGATGAAAATGGAAGACTGTTAAAAGGAGAGGAGGCAAGGAAAAGGTGGGCAGAATATTTTGAACATTTACTGAATGTTGAGGATAATAGGGAGGCAGATATAATTGCTGTTGCAGGTGTTGAGGTGCCGGTGATGGGAGATGAGAAAGAGAGAGAGATTACAAGAGACGAAGTGAAGAGAGCACTTGATGAAACGAGAGTAGGAAAAGGATCTGGTATGGATGGTGTGAGCGCTGAGATGTTGAAGGAAGGGGGTGTGACTGTACTTGAATGGTTGGTGAGATTGTTTAATATGTGTTGTGTGTTGTCAATGATACCAGTAGATTGGGTTTGTGCATGTATTGTACCATTATATAAGGGTAAGGGAGATGTGCATGAGTGTTGTAATTTAACGAGTATTAGTTTGTTTAATGTAGTTGGAAAAGTGTAGAGTAGAGTACTGATTAATAAGATTAAGGATAAAACAGAGAATGCAATTTTAGAAGTAAAGGGTGGTTTTAGAAGAGGTAGGGGTTGTATGAATCAGATTTTTACAGTTAGGCAGATATGCGTGTAATAATTAGCAAACGGTAAGGAGGTGTATGTTGCGTTTATGGATCTGGAGAAAGCGTATGATAGGGTTGATAGGGAAGCAATGTGGAATATGATGAGGTTATATGGAGTTGGTGGAAGGTTGTTGCAAACAGTGAAAGGTTTCTACAAAGGTAGTAAAGCATGTGTGAGGATAGGAAATGAAGTGAGCGATTGGGGCTGAGATAGGGATGTGTGATGTCGCCGTGCTTGTTTAACTTGTATGTTGATGGAGTGGTGAGAATGGTGAAAACTCGAGTGCATGGACGAAAATTGAAACTGGTAGACGAGAATAACTATGAATGGGAGGTAAATCAGTTGTTGTTTGCGGATAATACTGTACTGGTTGCAGTACAGTACAGCTTGGCCAATTAGTGACAGAATTTGGAGAGGTGTGTGAGAGAAGGAAGCTGAGAGTTAATGTAGGTAAGAGTAAGGTTATGAGATGTACGAGAAGGGAAGGTGGTGCAAGGTTGAATGTCATGTTGAATGGAGAGTTACTTGAGGAGGTGGATCAGTTTAAGTACTTGGGGTCTGTTGTTGCAGCAAATGGTGGAGCGGAAGCATATGTACGTCAGAGAGTGAATGAAGGATGCAATGTGTGGGGGGGGGGGGGGGGGGCAGTTAGGGGAGTAGTAAAAAATAGAGGGTTGGGCATGAATGTTAAGAGAGTTCTTTATAAGAAAGTGATTGTACCAACTGTGATGTATGGATCGGAGTTTTGGGGAATGAAATTGACGGTGAGACAGAAATTGAATGTGTTTAAGATCAAGTGTTTAAGGAGCATGGCTGGTGTATCTCGAGTAGATAGGGTTAGGAACGAAGTGGTGAGGGTGAGAACGGCTGTAAGAAATGTGTTAGCAGCCAGAGTGGATAGGAATGTGTTGAGGTGCTTTGGCCATGTTGAAAGAATGGAAAATGGCTGTCTGCTAAAGAAGGTGATGAATGCAAGAGTTGATGGGAGAAGTACAAGAGGAAAGCCAAGGTTTTTGTGGATGGATGGAGTGAAGAAAGCTCTGGGTGATAGGAAGATAGATGTGAGAGAGGCAAGAGTGCGTGCTAGAAGTAGGAATGAACGGAGAGCGATTGTGACGCAGTACCGGTAGGCGCTGCTGCTTCCTCCGGTGCCTTAGATGACCGCTTAGGTAGCAGTAGTAAGGGATTCAGCGTTATGAAGATTCATCTGTGGTGGATAACGGGGGAGGGTGGGATGTGGCACCCTAGCAGTACCAGCCGAACTCGGGTGAGTCCCTTATCAGGCTGAGAGGCACGTAGAGATGGGAGGTCCCCCCACTTTTTTTTTTTTTTTTTTTGCTTTTTTTTTATGTCGGCTACCCGCCAAAACTGGGGAAAGGGCCTTGGTATATGTATGTATGTACATTTAAAAAAAAAACACAAGAATAATAATAATAATAATAATAATAATAATAATAATAATAATAATAATAAGATTATTATTACTAATTATTATTATTATTATTATTATTATTATTATTATTATTATTAATAATAATAATAATAATAATAATAATAATAATAATAATAATAATAATAATAATAATAATAATAATAATAATAATAATAATAATAATAATAATAATAATAATAAACTAGTATCCCAACATATTTTATGATTTAAATCAAGATCTTCATATCCTTATTTTTAAAAAATTTTTGTCTCCTTTTGCTAATACTATGTAATTACTAGAAACACTTTAAGGCTAAAATTACAACTTCATGGGTCTTATGCGGATACAAAAAAAAAAAAAAAAAAAAAAAAAAAACTGTCATTAGTGTCCTCATATAACATTTTGCATGAGCAAAACTTTTTTTTCAGTCGAAGTAATGTACGTACTCAAAAGAGGTTGAAAAAAAAAATCTCCATATCACTAAGATGTATGAGATGATTCCAGATATCTCTGTATTTCACATTTCATTCGAGCTCCTCTTGTATATATGAGGTTAAATTTCGATATATATATATATATATATATATATATATATATATATACAGTAATTATAGTTGTTTCATAATAATATGGTTTTTTTTTCCCAAGTGCTTTATTGTTCACTTGACTTCACAATAAGCCTGCCTGCATACTTTAGAACTTACTGCAAACATCAAAATCTTCCTCTTTTAAACTGGTTTCTATTCATTAACGCTAAGGAGATAAAATAAGTTTTCCGTTGTTATAACGTTAAACGTCAGTACAAATTACAAGAAAGTTAATGAATAAATTACTTTATAAACAGTAATAAATTTTTTTGCGATTACTAGAAAACATGTGTTAATAATTAGGTCTAGATTGTATTAATTTGTTTATGTTTTTCTTTGAATTTTTCGCATGAATTGAAAAGGATTGAAGGTCCTTTATTGCCTAAGTCTTAATGGTAAAATCATAACCGGGTATGGTTACTAAATCAGGACGAATAGTTTTTTTTTTTCATTGTAAATTAGTGTTCTAATTAATATTTGAGGAAAAATTATTCCTCGTTATTATAGCGTTAGAAAAAGTATTATAAATGGCCATGTTTTATTTAGCTTTAAGACATTTTGCCATGTATACATAAAGACTCTATCTAAGTAGAATATAATGAAAAGAATATCCCACACTTATTCATATATACAATTCGTATTGGTTTTATCTCTATCTGTCTAATTGCTTTTCCAACGCTATAAATTTTTAGTCATACAACCCTCTATAAGTTTGATATTTCGTTTAATGGGTCTCTATGAATACTCTTTTTGCCGATGTTATTAATTGTTTTTTTTCGAAATTGACTACTTGTTAAGACGAGTTGTAGTGAGTTATGTAGCTTTCATACCTGAATCTTTATCTTCTTCAAAAATAAATAATCCAAGATGATGTATATTTGCTTACAGATTTGTAGAAAAAGTTCTACTCAAATGTTTGGTAAAACAGACCATTTTTTAAAATGAAAATAATATTTTTCATTCTTTACGAAAAATCTTTTGCAGGAAAGAGATTTTTACCTTTGCATTTCATGAAAGGCGAGTTATATGCATCACTTTTATCGGAATTTCTCTCTTTGCCAAAGATTATCTTTTATGACCATAGTAAATTTTCTTTCCTCGGCTTTGTTCATGCATGCAATAATAGTCAGTATTGGCTAATCTGCTTGTTGTCGATATATCTTTGTTTTCACTGAAATCTATTGCTTTGCACTGTTATTTCAGAAACCTTATTACTGAAAAATGGATGAGATTTTTATGGAAAACTCGTGAGTTCTCGTAACCCAGACTTTATTTTCTATTACTCTAAAGATTGTTCTTGGAAAACGTATCTTCTTTTCTTTTATAAGTTATTAAGTATCTTATTTCAGTAGGTAATTAGAGGGTACAAGATTGGCCAGGACACCAGCCACCCGTTGAGGTACTACCGCTAGAGAGTTATGGGGTCCTTTGACTCTGGCCAGACAGTACTACATTGCACCCTTCTCTCTGGTTACGTTTCATTTCTCCTTTGCCTACACATACACTGAATAGTCTGGCATATTCCTCACAAATTCTCCTTTCTCCTCATACACCTGACAACACTGACATTACCAAACAATTCCTCTTCATCCAAGGGGTTAAATACTGCACTGTAATTGTTCAGTGGCTACTTTCCTCTTGGTAAGGGTAGAAGAGACTCTTTAGCTAGGGTAAGCAGCTCTTCTAGGAGAAGGACACTCCAAAATCAAACCAGTGTTCTCTAGTCTTGGGTAGTGCCATAGCCTCTCTACGATGGTCTTCCACTGTCTTGGGTTAGAGTTATCTTGCTTGAGGGTACACTCGGGCACACTATTCTGTCTTATTTCTCTTCCTCTTGTTTTGATAATTTTTTTTAAAGTTTATATAGGAAATATTTATTTTGGTTGTGCTGTTGTTATTAAAATATTTTATTTTTCCTTTTTTCCTTCCCTCACTGGGCTACTTTTCCCTGTTGGATCCTTTTGGCTTATAACATCTTGCTTTTCCAACTAGGGTTGTAGCTTAGCTAATAATAATAATAATAATAATAATAATAATAATAATAATAATAATACCGCTAGAGAGTTATTGAGTCTTTTGACTGACCAGTCAGTAATACATTGGATCCCTTTATCTGGTTACGGCTGTTTTCTCATTTACCTATACATACAATGAAAATTCTGGCCATTTTTTCACATTCTCCTCTGTTCTCATACTCCTAACAACACCAAGATTACCAAACAATTCTTCTTCAATCATGGGGTTAAGTACTGCACTATAGTTTGCCTGTGGCTACTTTCCTGTTTGTGATGGAAGAAAATACTTTAGTAATGGTAAGCAGCTCCTCGAAGGGATGGAAGCTCAAAATCAAACCATTAATCACTAGTCTTAGGTAGTGCCATAATCTCTATAACATGGCGTTCCACTGTCCTGTGGTAAAGTTCTGTTGCTTGATATTACACTCATTCAGACTCTATATCATTTCTCTTTCTCTTTTTTTCTTTTTTTTTTAAGTTTTATAGTTTTTCTATGTAAACAAGGTGAATGTTATTACTGCTCCACGTAATTTACATTTTTTTTGTACATAAGTAACCATTACTTTGTGCACACTAGCATTGTGATAGTGTCTCAAACTTTGTACGTATAATCTGTAATTTCATAGTGTGTTGTGATATATCAAAGATGAATTGTGAATGATATGGTCTTCATCACCTTCATAATGATAATATGTCCCTTTCCCAGGTACTGGCGGATTATAGCAATGAAGAGAAAAAGACAATAAGAATAGAAAAAGTTATTTACGAAATTAACGCCACTGAGGAAGCAATCACTTTCAATAAAACCTATTATTATTATTATTATTATTATTATTATTATCATTATTATTATTATTATTTTTATTATTATTATTATTATTATTATTATTATTATTTTTATTATTATTATTATTATTATTATTATTATTATTACTATTATTATTTCCCCACCCCCCAACCCCATTACCGTAGCATATATTAGGGTATATCTTATTATCTATGTATTTGCGAAGGAAATGAAGGTAATTTTTCAAAGAAAACAGAAGTTTTTTATAAATGTCCAAATTTTTTATCAGTAAAGTTTATCCCGTGTAATTCTATAAAAATACTAAAGTGACATGTACAGCACAGGTAGTGATGACAATTCCTGACAAGATGAAAGGAAGAAGGGGTACTTTTGTAATATGTAAATAAATTACAATCACCAGATCTATTGGACAATTTAGTTGTGTAAGCAACGCAGGAAAATGGAAGCCTTGATCCATAAATCTAAGAACAAACAGTATGTCTCAATAAAGAATAATGAGGCAGTAAAGTTTCTTACAATAATAAGGTTTAACAGGATTAAAAAGGTATTATTAGATGACAGAATTAAAAGTATCAAAGTAATCATATTTGATGTTCCTTTATACCTATGCTTATACCTATATACCATACTAGGCGGTATATCTCAGCAATCCATGTTTTCCAACAGTTATACTAATATAATAAAATAAGCAACATGGTAGAGTAATGAGACCTTTAGTTGATGATGAAATGCCCCCTCAAATCTCAATGAAGTCACTGTCAGCAGGGTGAAGGATTGTGTTTAAGGGGCCCGAAAGGTATTTGTATACTTGGGGGTATAGGACGAAAAATACAAAATCCTGAATTAACTATCTAGGATTCATATGGCAATGGACAATGTTTATATAAGGTATTTTGTCTAAATTTCTCTTACTTTTATAGTTACTGCGTAATTAGTAAAAGTAACTCAATAAACCAGAAACATATATCCCTACAAGAAAATGCAGTATTTCTTATGTTATCATAAATTTTGCTTATTATTATATTTTAAATATATAACAAATTGTGAGCAATGGCTTCTGCATAGATTCCATGAGTCACAAGACAGAAAGTTTTATAATTATACTCTTCAGTGCTACCACAAACCTCAGAAAGAGTACACGTTTGAGTTAGACCTCCGACATTCACTTGTTTTTATGTCTGTTTTTCTTGGTTTTGGCAAGAATTTCATCATGCCAAAGAGGAAAAGACAAGTTAAGCCTCATGCTAACATAGGAAAAAGAAAATTTGCTCTGATAAGATTTCAGAAGTGGGTGATATCGGTGATACTAGCGGAGTTAGTTTAGGAGAGAGATAATGAAGGAGCGACTGTCTCGCCTAAAGAAGCAAGATATTGAGTAAAAGGATCTTCATTCATGATTAATTTAGGATAAATAATATTGTTTTGATTTATCAATATCTAAAACCGAATGTAGAATTCCTATTCATTATGATTTCTTAATATTCTCTTTGAAAAAATACAAAGAAAAGCTTTAAAGGCCTGTATCACGAAACTATACTTATTGACCTTCAAATTCTATCATCTCAATTAGTTTTAAAGATATGCCAAAGAGGAAAAGAGAATTTCAACATCTCACTAATATAAGGAAGAAAAATTTTCGCTCTAATAAGAGTTCAGAAAAGGGTAACATTAGCGATATTAGAGGAATTATTGAAGGAGAGAAAGAGAGCATTGTGGATGAAGTTGGGACCAGGAGCCTAAAGAAGCAATATATTGAGCAAAGGGATCTTCATTTATGATTGGATTATGACGAATTTTTTTTTTTAGTTTATTAATATACAAAAAGGAACATAAAGTTCATAATAATCATGATTTGTTAATATTGCCTTTGTAAACATTCAAACTAAAACTGACTCCTGTAACTCAAAATTATACTTATTGACCAAATTCTATCTTCTCCCTTACTTTCAAAGATATAGCATTGAAATTAGGTAAATAACTCAAAAAGACATTATAAAACAACCGAATAGAGCACTTTTTTCCAGTTGTTTCCATATTTCTCCCCTGATTTATAGGATGTTTTTTACAATGATGAAAATATTTATATCAAGAAAAAAAAAATTACTTTTAGAAAAAAAATAAACATATTGGGGGTTTACATCAGGTCTATATTGGGCAGTAAACGGATGTCTTAATATTAAGTATCAAGGAAGGAGACAGGATTTGAGAAACACCAATTTTCAGGATAAATCACCCTGGTGTCGGAAATCTGAATGTCAAAGGCCAAAATCCTATGCAGCATAGAGATGTCCTAAGTTAACATAATAAGTGGTATAAATGTCAAAGTCACATACTTAAAAAACGGTAATAGCCGGTTGGCCCCGTTAAGGAAATATACGAACTGTCTATTCAGCTGATGCCTGGTAGTTGATATTGCTGGAATTAGTATGGACCAGCAGAGATCACTTACCTTGGGAATAAAGGCACTGTGCATCACAAGGAATTGGCTATCATTTGATGAATGTAGCCAATAAATCTTCTATGGATTTAGTCAGTCAGTGGAAAAAGAATATGACAAAATGGCACCCAGTACCTGGGTATAGTGGGGTGATAAAATTCTCTAGGTTTATAAAAACTAAATTAGTAACAGAAATCTTAGAACAAAAAATCACGCTGGGAAGTTATAGCAAGTCGAGTAAATTTATGAAATATAGTTTGGATATCTTGACCCTAAGAGATACAGGTTGTAAGGCTATTAGTACGGAATCTTTAGACAAAGACAATATATATATATATATATATATATATATATGTATATATATATATATATATATATATAGGATTTTGAGCGAAGCGAAAAATCTATTTTTGGGTGAGATGGCCATGTCGTCCTGATGGAAGTTCCTATAGGGTAGCTTCCTAGGGTATATTACAACTACGGCGATATTCCCAGAGAATTTACCTTAAGGTACCAGAATTCTAACTCCTGGAGCGAGTATCCCTCGTGAAAGGGATATCGCGACATATCAGAGGACGTATTCTAGACACGCCACATAGCAATCTACATCCTGGACAGAGATTTCGTCTCGTAGGAGGTGATTGGCGAGATACGAATTCGGGAAAGAAAATGGGAGCCGCTCCCAAGGCTTCCCTATCCTCCGATTCGTATGCGTGCCTGGCGCCAATCCTGGCGCCATCTATATTCCTTGTAGCGTACACGAGGTGCTACAGATACTGTATGTAGGGAGGGGTCCTACAGCCCTTTCTTAGAAAGGCAAGGGCGGGTCCATCAGGACGACATGGCCATCTCACCCAAAAATAGATTTTTCGCGTCGCTCAAAATCCGTTTTTTGGGCTCAAGCCATGTCGTCCTGATGGAAGTGTACCAGAGCATTACTGTATCTGTGGATTCTCAGAACGTGCCGTACTCCCCGGAGGTAATTTTTTCCCGGTCGACTAGACCTAGAGACCTAAGATGTTACCGTTATACATCTTTTCAACTAACTATAAACTATGTTAGAGCTTCCTGCCCCCTACAGGGAAGAGTCCTACTAGACTCTGGAAAAGTCTCGAAGAGTACATATACCTATGTATGAATACCAGGCAAGCTAATATAGTGGTCTCGCCCTATATTAAGTAAAGCATAGTTTGTATAGAACCACTGCGTCAATATATATTGACCAGTAATCCGCACAATACTTGTATTGGACAAAGGTTTATATCCACATAGGAAGAAACTAATAAAACCGCCCTCGTCCCTTTATGGGACGGAGTCCTCCCATTAGGGGACTACATAAACCAATGCAACATAGCTTGCATAACAGAACAATTCTACCAGAATTATCCAAGATAAGATACATAGAATTAAATGCTCAATTATACCAATAAATTGACACAGGTGAAAGAGACGCAAGGTTCTCAAGAACAAGTTTATTGACAGACAATAAATAGACAGGTTAACAACAAATATATATATATATATATATATATATATATACATATATATATATATATATATATATATAAAAGAGGATAACCCAAAACTTTAAGCATAAGTATGATAGTAAACAGAACTTGTTTATCTGAAAGAAAAACCATTAAACGCCACTTTATTAAGATACCGAGGTATCAAGTCATAAAAGTCTGTATTACAAAGCAATCATATTAGCGTTAGAAACGCTCGGCACACATGTCTGTACTTATGCTAGGTTCACCTTTGAAAAAAAAGGAACAGTCTATGTAGGCACTTGGTGCCCTCATTTAGTTTGTAGTACAGTATGTACCTACACACTCACCCTGGACTTAATCGTCCCAATTAAGACCATTAAAGATATTTAGGGATGAGGCAACTTTCCTCGGATCGTGACCTGCGGGTGTACTGTCAGGATCCGCTCTGCGAATAAAATATGTGATTTTCGCTCTGAGTTGATTCAGAGATAAATTTGAGCTTGATGTTTCTCCCCTGAATAGTTGACAACCCTTGAAGTCTGAAGTTCTACGAAGATAGACCTTTAGGCATTCTACTGGACATAGAGATGCATCTTCTTTCAGAGGGCAGATTCTCCAGGGACCCCACCTGTTGGTGGGTAACTCATTCTTGGCGAGAAACGTAGGATCCGGAAACAGGTTCAGATCCCCCCCATCCAGGAACTGAACACGACCTGCCTCTCTCGAGAGGGCTACGATCTCACTAACACTGGCCCCGGACGCGAGTGCAAATAGATAAATAACTTTTTGTGTCAAATCCTTTAACGCACATTCTTCATTGCTCAACAGGGAGGCGAAATGAAGAACTTTGTCTAAAGACCATGAGATGGGCTTTGGAGGTGCTGAAGGTCTGAGCCTAGCGCAGGCTTTCGGAACTTTATTAAAGATCTCGTTACCTAGGTCGATATGGAAGGCAAATAAAATGGGTCTCATCAAAGCAGATTTACACACTGAAATCGTGTTAGCTGCCAACCCTTGGCCATGGAGGTGGATGAAGAAAGATAAGCAGAAGTCTGTTGAGATCTCCTGCGGATTCTTTGCCTTTACAAAGGCCACCCATTTTCTCCAAGATGACTCATATTGCCTTCTAGTCGATTTGCACTTATATTCCTCTAGGAAGTCTATGCTGGCTTTCGAAATCCCGAAACGCTTTCTCACCACAAGGGCGAGAAAATCATGAGCTACAGGGTCCGGGTTTTCTGTAATGAAGCGCAGACAGTCGACTTCTGGACTCGCTGGGTCAGAACTGGATGTGGTAGCGGCACAAACTTCATCTGTAGTTCCAACGCCAAGGGGAACCACATACTGTTCGTCCACTTGTGGGCCACTATTGCCGCTACCCCCTTGAAGGATCTCAGTTTGTTGAGGACCCTCAAAAGAAGGTTGTGAGGAGGGAACAGATAAATCCTGGACCATCTGTTCCAGTCGAGGGACATCGCGTCCACTGCTTCCGCTAAGGGGTCCTCGTACGGGGACACGTACAGGGGCAACTTCTTGTTGTCTTTCGTCGCAAAGAGGTCTATCTGCAGTTCTGGGACTTGATTCAGAATGAAGGAGAATGATCCTGCTTCTAAGGACCATTCCGACTCTATCGGTGTGAACCTGGATAGAGCGTCCGCTGTCACATTGCGGACTCCTTGAAGGTGAACTGCCGACAGGTACCACTTCTTCTTTTCCGCCAATCGGAAAATGGCTAACATCACCTGGTTGAGAGGTGGTGACCTCGACCCTTGTCGATTCAAGCATCTCACAACCACCTCGCTGTCCATCACCAATCTTATATGGATCGAGTGACGCGGGGAGACTTTCTTTAAGGTAAGGAGCACTGCCATAGCTTCTAGAAAGTTTATATGAAAGGTCCTGAATAGCTTGGACCAAGTCCCCTGGACTTTTTTCCGATGAGAGTGACCTCCCCATCCCTCCTTTGAGGCGTCTGAGTGAATCGTCATCGACGGGGGAGGTGGCTGAAGAAGAACCGACTTCTTTAGATGTCTGGCTTGGGACCAAGGCCTGAGAAGAGTACGTAGCCGAGGCGGCACTGGTCTTCTCAGATCTCTTCGCGCGTTTGATGCATACCTTCTCCAAACTCCGGTTGCATCCTTTAGCTGTGCTCTTAGCACTGGGTCTGTCACTGAAGCAAACTGGAGAGAGCCTAGTACCCTCTCCTGTTCGCGTCTTGATATCCTTTTGGAATTTAGAAGTCTCTTGACAGAGCCCGCTATCTCCTTCCTTTTCTTCGTCGGGATGGAGAAACTGTGTGACAAAAGGTCCCAGTGGATTCCCAGCCACTGGAACTTTTGGGATGGAGAAAGTCGAGACTTTTTTCTGTTGATCTTGAAGCCTAGGTACTCTAGGAACTGGATCACCTGACTGGAAGCTTGCAAGCATTCGGTCTCGGATGCTGCCCACACCAGCCAGTCGTCCAGGTAGGCTACTACCTGAATTCCCTTTAGGCGTAATTGTTTGAGAGCTGCGCTCGCAAGCTTCGTGAAAATCCTTGGGGCTATGTTTAGCCCGAATGGCATGGCTCTGAAGGCGTATAGTCTCCGTTGTAGCCTGAACCCTAGGTAGGGGGAGAGTCGACGGCTGATTGGAATGTGCCAATAGGCGTCTGACAAGTCTATAGAGACTGAGTATGCCCTCTTGGCCAGTAAGGTCCTTATGTGTTGCAGTGTTAGCATCTTGAATTTGCAATTCACTATGAACTTGTTGAGTGGCGACAAGTCCAGAATGATTCTGAGCTTTTCCGAGTCTTTCTTGGGAACACAAAACAGCCTCCCTTGGAATTTGATGGACTTCACCTTTCGGATCACCTTTTTCTCCAACAGTTCTTGAACGTACTCCTCCAGAACGGGGGTGGAGTGTTGGAAAAACCGAAGGCACGGGGGTGGAGTGCTGTACCAGCTCCAGCCCAGTCCATTCTTGAGTAGGCTTTGGGCCCAGGGATCGAAGGTCCAGCGATCCCAAAATTTCATCAGTCTCCCTCCTACCGGTATCGTTTCACTTGGACTGCCGTCCTGAGGTCTTGCCTCCCTGACCACGACCACCTCTGAATCCCCTTCCCCTTGAGGGGCGCCTAGACGAGCCTCTGGCAGCTCCTCTAGGTTTTGCACGAAAGGAAGAAGACTGTCCTTCGAACGTTGGGGTGAATGCGGTGGACAGACCTGGCACAGCCTGGGGTACCCACTGAAAAGTGGTCGGGGTTTGTGCCACCATCTGGGGCACTGGAGGCAATGGCAATTGCAGTTGCTGTTGCTGTCTAAAAGGCTTGGCTGGCCGAGACGGTAGCCTAGTCCTCATATTCTTCCTCTTTGGTTGAGGACCCTCATCCGGGGAAGACTTTCTTTTGATAGCCAGGCCCCACTTCTGGAGAAGGTTTCTATTCTCCACGGCGGCCCTATAAACAACTTCTTTGACCACATCGGTAGGGAAAAGGTCTTTTCCCCAAATGTTGGAGGAGATTAACTTCCTTGGCTCGTGTCTCACCGTAGCCCCGGTGAACAGGAACTCCCTGCAAGCTCTCCTTGCCTTGACGAAGCTATAAAGGTCCTTCGTCACTGTGGCTAGGTGAGACTTAGCCACCACCATGAACATTTCATGGACCTTGGGGTCACTTGCCATCGTCTCAGGAGTAGTCTGATGAGACATTGAGGCAGCCAGTCTTTCTTTTGTCTCGAACTCTGTTCGTAAAAGAGAGTCGAACAGCTTGGGGAGGTCCTCGCCGAATTGCCGTCCGGCAATATCAGCCTCCAACTTTCCCACTGAGAACGTCAGATGGACATCCTTCCAGTCTTTGTGGTCCATAGGCAGGGCCAGCGACAAGGGTTTACACTCCTCCAGGGAGGGGCAAGGCTTGCCGGCCTCGACTGCCTTTAGGACAGCTGAAAACACTTTCTGTAAAAAGGGGAAGGCTCTAGCAGGAGAGGACACAAAAGAAGGGAGCTTCTTACTCAATGCAGCTACCTTCGAGTTAGAGAAGCCCCTCTCTTTCATCGAGGATGAAAGTAGGGCTTGAACCTTAGCGTGGTCCATAATTATGACCTCCTTCGGCTCTGTCTCCTCCCTTGAAGCTGGTTCTTTTCTCAGCCGGACATAGCAATCCGGATATGATGCCTTGCTGGGCCAGAATTCCACCTCCACTAGGGGAACTGAACCCAGCTTATCCGAGATGACGATCTTTCCAGTCGTCATCGGCATGTGCTCAGCATACCTCCATGGGTTAGCATCTGAGCATAAGGGAAGGTATTTCACATTGAGCCTTTTCCGGGGCCCATGTGATTCTGCCAGGGACTGCATACGCAGTTCCATAGCAGCTGCCTTCTCCTGATTCTCCTTCTGCCTTTGTTGGATCATTCCAACAATCGAAGAGAGGGCCTGTCCCAGTTCTACTGGGAGACCGGCCGATGTTGAGGGAATAGGCTCCGGAATCTGAACCGGAGTAGCCGACACCTCGTCGACCTCATCCTCTACGACATCCGGGGTTTGAACTTCATCCTGACCTTCTGCCAGGAGGTCTTGTTCCAAACGCTCGTCCAGGCCAGACATCCTGTCATCTAACTGGATGTCTTGCATCGCGACCGCGACTTCAGCATCCACCTGAATCTGACCTTGGGGGATCTCCTCTTGAGGCTGGGGAATCACTGCATCAGCTGATGCCTTGGGAAAAAGATACGCCCTCATCTTCTCACTTGGAAGATAAGGGCCAGAGGTGTTCTTTTGGAAGCCCCTTACCCAGGTACGAAGCTTCTCCCTTGCTATATCCCTTGATTCCGCCGTTCTAGGGGAATCAAAAGTCTCAGTAATCAGGTTAGTGCATACAGTACATACCTGAGGGTCCCAATACTGGAGATCATCCTTGGAGACAGCGCATGCTGCGTGTCTCCTACAACACTCATGTCCGCAGAGGTTCTTGCTGCTGACATTGCAGAAAGCACTTCCCCACTTCGGAGTGTCCTCCTGTAAAGAGAAGAAATTTCCATGAGTATCAAGTGAACTATGTATCACTGGATATGCATAGTATAGCATAACAATTCATAAAGGAAAGACACACACTTGTGTTTCCCTCACAACCCATTGTTGCAGCCTTCCAGATAATAAAATCAAAATGGTTAATCTCTTCTAGAGTAACCAATGCAAGGTTTCCAGAGGAAACAGGTGGAGCTCACACCTAAGCAATGATTTTAAAATCCGGGATAATAGACAGGAAAGAACTCACTTTCCTATCTGTAGGGCAACAGCAAAGGGATGTGTGAGAAAACACAATAGTGTTAGAAGACACAGTGCTGTACCAAAACCCTTACCATAGTTTTCTTCTTACTGTATATGTTATACTGAAGAATACTAGTACAGTATAGGGGGATGCGTGCCGGCCTGCCTTTGCCGGCCGGCACACACCATAACTAGCTTTAAAGTATACTACTTAACAGCTATAAGGCGGCAGCACTCTGGTTCAAATGCATGTGCCGGTCGGCAGCAACTGCCGGCCGGTAACAGCCAATGTTGGCCGGCAATGGCTGCCGGCCAGCAACTACACAAGGTAGTACCCAGCTGCCGGCCACACTCTTGGTGACCGGCAGACAAGGGCTGACATAAGCCGGCCGGCAAAGGTACAAGACCGATGCCAGCCGGCAGCAAAAGAACCAGAGGACTACACCTGCCCGGCTGCCGGCCTCATAGGCCGGCAGCCGGGTCAGGTACAGCACTAGAAGAAAAATAGAATGGATGCCGGGATAAGAGTGTACACAACCTCCAAGCCCAGCAACCGAAAGAGTGCATATATGGAAGGGGAGAAACTAATTCAGGCTTCCTGACCAATGCCGTCTGGCTCTACAGGCAGGCATGGATGAGGGACCAAGAGAGGTCCGGGCAGCACTCGAAAACATAAGACCCTTGCCGGCCAGCAGCTCTGCCGGCCGGTAAGGGGCTGAGTCAATTCCACATCCTAACCTATACTAGGTCCAGATGTAGAACGACGTACAGTACAGTAATGGCTCGGCCATTACGGAGAAAGAGGGGGAAGGGACAAGAGGGTCCTGCCAACCTTGCTTTAGTGACAGATCACCCGCAGCCAAGAAACTTATCTTAGCCTAAGGGATATCTAAGGGGGAAGGCCAGCAATACTTGCCAGCTCCCAGAGCACCAAAGCAAGGAAGGCGTTGCTACTCCCAGGGAAAGAAACTTATCCTCCCCCGAGAACAGCAACAAGGACTAGTCTGGTAGATCACAAAGGAAGGAATCATATCCACAGAAACCTTCGGTAGTGACCTAAGGGAGCTAAGCTCCCTTTGTCTGTGTCAGGTCAGCGAGGGGGACTCAGCCCCAAGCCAGACAACACAGACTCAGACTAAAAAACTCTGTTGTTCTGTCCCTCTTGAACCATACTACAGGAACAGGAAGGTACAGTAACACCCCAGTATAGTTTTATCGAAAATAAATTCGGAAAAAACCACTTAGGGATAAGACCAAGGCTTAAACAGAGGGAAAGGGATTGCATACCTTCTCCGAAGAAAAGAAAGCAACCGGGGAGTATGATAAAGTATACTAAGGCTCCATAAGCAACTAGCCTAGGCACCAAGAGAATCGATTACCTAAATCACCGAAACTCACTCGTATACTATCTTGGAAATATTCCACACAGTCTTAAATGTATAAAATATAGCCTAAAGCTTCAATAAAATTTTAATTACACTCGGAAAAACCAAAATCATGCATGAAGTACTAGGACCAAACGACTAGGCTACATGGCCTAGCGTAGGCCAGAATGGCGAATACATCGCCAAATAATACTAAGCACGAAAGGAAATCCTATGTAATGCTAAATAGCTAAAATTTATTAAAGCAAAACAACCAGGAATGTCGCTCTGACTAACTAATTTATACCTAGCGAGCGACAGCGTCCAGGACGCCTCTGGTAGGGTACGGCTCTTGTATCAAAGATTAATCCTATTAATCACTCAAAATTTTACCAAGAGCCTATATTTATACATAAAAGACATTATACTCAACTTATCAGAGGCCAACGAAGACGGAGAAGCCATGAAAAAGTAGAATAAATCCAAGATTTGCGAGAAACACAGGGAAAAAAACCGAGTTGTTAAGCTACGCAAAAAGGAATACAGATGGCGCCAGGATTGGCGCCAGGCACGCATACGAATCGGAGGATAGGGAAGCCTTGGGAGCGGCACCCCTTTTTCTTTCCCGAATTCGTATCTCGCCAATCACCTCCTACGAGACGAAATCTCTGACCAGGATGTAGATTGCCATGTGGCGTGTCTAGAATACGTCCTATGATATGTCGCGATATCCCTTTCACGAGGGATACTCGCTCCAGGAGTTAGAATTATGGTACCTTAAGGTAAATTCTCTGGGAATATCGCCGTAGTTGTAATATACCCCAGGAAGCTACCCTATAGGAACTTCCATCAGGACGACATGGCATGAGCCCAAAAATATATATATATATATATATATATATACTGTATATTCACATATATATATATATATATATATATGCATATATATACATATATATATATTTATATATATATATAAATATATTTATATACATATATATAAATTTATATATACTGTATATATATTATATATATATATATATATATATATAAGTTTATATATGCTCTATATTTACATGTATATATATATATATATATATATATTTATATATATACATTTACATATATATAAATTTATATATACTGTATATTTATATATATATATATATGTATATATATACATATATATATATATATATATATACACATATATAAACACACACATACACACACTATATATATATATATATATATACAGACACATATATATATATATATATATACAGACATATATATATATATATATATACATATATATATATATATATATATATAAATATGTATATATATATATATATTTTTGGGCTCAAGCCATGTCGTCCTGATGGAAGTTCCTTAAAGGCAGCTTCCTAGGGTATATTACAATTACGGCGATATTCCCAGAGAATTTACCTTAAGGTACCCAGAATTCTAACTCTTGGAGCGAGTATCCCTAAAAAAGACCCTAGGGATATCGTAAATATCAGTGGACATATTCTTGACACGCCTCATAGCAATCTATACCCGAATAGAGTTAACACTTCGTAGGGGTCAAATGGCAAGAAAACGAAAACCATAAGAAAGGGGGGAGCCGTTCGTAAGGCATCTCTCCTCCCCGTTTCGTAAGCGTGCCCTGCGCCGCTCGCGGCGCCATCTGTATTCCTTTTTGCGTAGCTATACGACTCGGTGTTTTTCCCTGTGTTACTACCAAAATCTTGGATTTACTCGTTGATAATGCTTTCTCCAACTTCTTC
Organism: Palaemon carinicauda; assembly: GCF_036898095.1. Taxonomy (NCBI): domain Eukaryota; kingdom Metazoa; phylum Arthropoda; class Malacostraca; order Decapoda; family Palaemonidae; genus Palaemon; species Palaemon carinicauda. The sequence continues at coordinate 60,145,087 of NC_090734.1, forward strand.
TGCCTCGGATAAGTGGAGTACTATTTCTTTTATGTATAAATGTAGGCTCTTGTTTAAAATTAAAGTAATTAAAAGAGTTATCTTTGATACAAGAGCTGTTGCCTGCTGGAGGCATCATGGATGCTGTCGCTCGCTAGAATAGGATTTATTTGTTAGCAAGAGCAACGTTCCCAGCCCCTTTGCGCTTTAATAATTAGCGACTTAGCTTAATTAGGAATTCTGTTATGATGCGATAGTAGTGTGCCTGGCGAAAGTTTTGCCTAGGCTGACCAACACTAGTCTTCGTAGGCTAGCTGTTGGCCCTTGTACTTCCTGCATGATAATTAGTCTTCCAAGTGTGATTTTATATTGCTTTAAGCGTTAGGCAACGTTATACATATAAGCCTTTTTCGAGTACTTTCCAAGATAGTATTGGAGTGAGTTTCGGTGAATTAGGTAATCGATTCCCTTAGTGCCTAGGCTAGGTTGTCTTAGGTCATTATAATATTATCTGTTTCCCCGTTTGTTCCCTTCTCTTCGGGGAAGGGGCAAACCCTTTCCCTCTGTTTAAGCCTTAGGCTTAACTCTAGTGGTTTGTTTGAATTAAATTTCAACTATATCTATGCTGGAGTAGTACTGTACCTTCCTGTTCCAACTGAATTGGTTCAGAGGGGGACAGTACAGCAGTGTATTAGTCTGAGTCCGGGTTGGTCTAGCGTGGGGCAGAGTCTCCCTTGCTGACTGACACGGGCATAAGGGGTTTATCCCCCTTGGATCACCTTGTTGGGTTCCAGTAGTAATCCCTTCGCTCGGTGACCCCTCAGACTTGTCCTCTTTGCCGTTCTGGATTCGGGATATGTTCCCTTTCTGGAATAGCAATTCCTTCCTTGCCTTGGTTTTAGGGAGGCAGCCAGTAGTGCCGGCCTCCCTCTCGGGATTTCTCTGGCTGAGATGAGCTCTCTTAGTTGGGAATGACCCTTAACCAAGGCAAGGTTAGATAGGACCCTCTGTCCTTCCCTTCTATTTTTCCGTTTCCTTTGTGTCAGTCGTCCGCATCCGTACCTAGCCTAGGTTAGGATGAGGAACTGACGTGGTCCCCTGTCGGCCGGCAGAGTGTGCCGACCGGCAGAGACCCTTTCTTTTGAGTGCTGCCCGGTCCTTTCTTGGTCCCTCCACCGCTGCCGTCTGTAGATTCCGTAAGCAGCGGTTAGGAAGCCTGACTTAGTGTCTCCCCTTCCTCTCGGCACTCTTTCGGGTGCCGGGCACAGAGGCTCATAGCCTCTTAGCCCGGCACTCATTCTGTTGTCTTCTTATGGTTTGTCCTTGCCGTCTGCCGGCCTACAGGCCGGCCGCCGGTGGGGGGGGTATTCTCCAGTTCTCTTGCTGTCGGTCGGCGGTGGTTATATACCTTTGCCAGCCGGTCTCTTGCTCATCTGCCGGCCACTATGAGTGGCGGCCGGCAGTCGAGCGCTACCTGGTGTGGAGGCCAGCCGGCAGGGTTTGCTTACCGCTGCCGGCCGGCCTGCTACACTGCCCGGTTAGCCGGCCACTAAGAGGGATGGCCGGCAACACAGTGCTACCCGGGTTGCTGCGGACCGGCAACCACTGCCGGCCGGTTCAGGCATGGGATCTGGAGTTCTCCCCAATAGGGGTGATCTAGAGTTGTGTACTTGGGATCTACCTTTGGAAAAAACGGGGGGGGGGGGGTACTGACCGGCAATAGCCGGCCGGCACACCACCCTCATGTACTGTATCAGTTCTTTCTTGAGTGGTGTATTCAACCAAGGGAGACCATGATATAGTAGGTTACAACACTGTCTTTTCTAACTTACTTGTGTTACTTTGTGCAATCACTTGGTGTCGCCTTACAAGGATAAAAAGAGAATTCTTTTCATCCCTGGCCAGAATGGTAAAATTTTACCTTAGGTGTGAGCTACACCTAATTTCCTTGGGAAATATGATCTCTGGTTATTCTAGTAAAGACTAACTACGTGACTTTTGGCTGGTGGGCTTCCACAGGTGATTGTGTGGGTTTCACAAGTAGGTGTATTTCCCTTATTCTTTGTGAATACTCATATTTACATGTGAATTGAAATTCACTTGATATTCATGGAAATTTTCTTCTTTTACAGGAGGAGCATCCGAAGTGTGATAGTGTCTTCTGCAATGTCCGCAGCAAGAACTTTTGCGGACATGTCTCGTGTAGGAGGCACGCGGCTTGCGCAGCCTCCAATGATGACCATCGCTACTGGGATCCGCAGGTATGTGCAGTATGTACTAACCTGCTATCAGAGGCTTTTGAATCCCCTAGGTCGGCGGAGTCAAGGGATGCAGCGAGGGAGAAGCTCCGTTTATGGGTAAGGGGTTTTCAGAAGAACACCACTGGACCTTATCTTCCTAATGAGAAGATGAGGGCATACCTTTTTCCCAAAGCTTCCACTGACGCTGTTGTTCCCCAGCCTCGGCCGGAGATCCCTCTCGTCCAGATCCCAGTGGAGGAGGATGTTGCGGATGCCATGCAGGACATCCAGTTGGATGACAAGATGTCTGACTTGTCCGATCGTGCGGAACAAGATCTCCTCGCAGAGGGTGAGGAGGAGGATCAAGATCCTATTGCCGTGGAGGAAGAGGTTCCCGTACCTTCAGACGTTCCGGTTCAGATCCCTGAACCTATCCCCTCTACCTCGTCCGCTCTTCCAGCAGAGCTGGGACAGGCTCTCTCTTCCATCGTTGGTATGATCCAACAGATGCAGAGGGAGAATAATCAGAAGGCCGCTACTTTGGAGCTCCAGATACAGAAGATCACAGCATCACGCGGACCTCCAAAGAAGCTCAACGTGAAGGACCTTCCTCTGTGCTCGGATGCCAACCCGTGGAGATATGCCGAGCACATGCCGATGACGATCGGGAAGATCGTCATGTCGGAGAAACTGGGCTCAGTTCCCCTTGAGGAGGTGGAATTCTGGCCCAGTAGAGGGGCCTACCCGGACTGTTATGTCCGTCTGAAGAAGGAGCCGGCCTCGAAGGAGGAGACAGAACCGAAGGAGGTGATCATCCTGGATCACTCCAAGGCTTAAGCTACCCTAACAGCTGCATTGAAGGAGAGGGGGTTCTCTAACTCTAAAGTTGCTGCTCTGAGTAAGAAGCACCCCTCCTCTGTATCCTCCCCGGCTAGGGCCTTTCCCTTTATGCAGAAAGGGTTCGCGGCCGTCTTGAAGGCGGTTGAAGCTGGCAAACCGTGTCCATCTCTGGAGGAATGCAAACCACTGTCGTTGGCCTTGCCGCTGGATAATAAGGACTAGAAGGAGGTGCACCTCACTTTCTCGGTTGGGAAGTTGGACGCCGACATTGCAGGTCAGCAGTTCGGCGAAAACCTTCCCAAGTTGTCGGAATTCCTCCTACGGAGGGAATTGGACACAAAGGAGCGCCTGGCAGCCTCGATGTCTCTCCAGACTAACATGGAGACAATGGCTAGCGACCCCAAGATGCCTGAGATGTTCATGGTAATGGCCAAGATCCATCTGGCCACGGTGACTAAGGACCTCTATTGCTTTGTCAAAGCGAGGACGGCCTGTAGAGAGTTTGTTTTCGCCTCGGCCACAGTGAGGCATGAACCCAAGAGGCTCATTTCATCTAGCATCTGGGGTAAAGATCTCTTTCCCAACGAAGTGGTCAAAGAGGTGGTGGACAAGGCAGCCACTGAGAACCGTAATCTTCTCCTTAAGTGGGGCCTGTCCCTTAAGAGGAAGTCTTCTCCTGATGAGGGCCCTCAGCCGAAAGGAAAGGCGAAGAAATCGAGGTTTTCCTCCCGTCCAGCCAAGCCTTTCAGACCACAAAGACAGCAGCAGCAGCAGCCAGCTTTGCCTCCGGTACCACAACTGGTAGCCCAGACCCCGACCACCTTCCAATGGGTACCCCAAGCCGTGTCATCAGCATCCCCGGCATTCAATCCAGTGTTCGAAGGGCAATCGACCACGTTTCGAGCAAAGCCCAGAGGTGCAGCCAGAGGTTCGGCGAGACGCCCCTTTAGGGAACGAGGATTCAGAGGTGGTCGCGGCCAGGGAGGCAAGACTGCAGGGCAGTCAAAGTGAAGTGTCGCCGGTAGGTGGGAGACTACAGTATTTCCGGGATCGCTGGACCTTCGATCCCTGGGCCCACAGCCTGCTCAAAAATGGACTGGGTTGGAGTTGGCACAGTACTCCGCCCCAGTGCCCTCAATTTTTCCAACACTCCACCCCCGTTTTGGAGGAGTACATCCAAGATCTGTTGGAGAAAAAGGTGATCCGGAGGGTAAAGTCCATCAAGTTTCAAGGGAGGCTGTTTTGTGTTCCCAAGAAAGACTCGGGGAAACTCAGAGTCATTCTGGACTTGTCACCACTCAACAAGTTCATAGTGAACCACAAGTTCAAGATGTTAACGTTACAACACATAAGGCCCTTACTGCCCAAGAGGGCATATAACGTCTCCATTGATTTGTCAGACGCATATTGGCACGTTCCAATAAGTCGCCGTCTCTCCCCCTACCTAGGATACAAGCTACAACAAAAACTTTATGCTTTCAGAGCGATGCCCTTCGGGCTAAACATAGCCCCAAGGATCTTTACGAAGCTTGCGAGCGCAGCGCTCAAACAGTTACGCCTAAAAGGGTTCCAGGTAGTAGCCTACCTGGACGATTGGTTGGTGTGGGCAGCATCCAGAGCGGAATGCTTGCAGGCTTCCCTACAATTGATTCAGTTCCTGGAATATCTAGGTTTCATGATCAACAGAAAGAAGTCTCGTCTTTCTCCAGCTCAGAGGTTCCAGTGGTTGGGAATTCACTGGGATCTAGTGTCACACCGTTTTTCCATTCCGATGTCGAAAAGGAAGGAAATAGCGGGGTCTGTCAGGAGACTTCTAGGTTCCGAGAGGATATCAAGACGCGAACAAGAGAGGGTTTTGGGCTCTCTTCAGTTTGCATCAGTAACAGACCCAGTGCTAAGAGCACAGCTAAAAGATGCAGCGGGAGTCTGGAGAACCTTTGCATCGAAAGAGCGAAGGGACTTGAAGAGACCGGTCCCACTTCGGCTACGTTCTCTTCTCAGACCGTGGTCTCAAGCCAGTCGTCTAAAGAGGTCACTACCTCTTCAACCACCCCCCCCCCCCCCCCCGTCAGTGACAATCCACACAGACGCCTCAAAGGTAGGGTGGGGGGGTCACTCCCATCGGAAAAAAGTGCAAGGGACCTGGTCCAAGCTATTTGGGACTTTTCACATAAACTTTCTAGAAGCTAAGGCAGTGCTTCTTACCCTGAAGAAAGTATCCCCACGTCACTCGATCCATGTAAGGTTGGTACTGGACAGCGAGGTGGTAGTGAAATGTCTGAATCGGCGGGGATCGAGATCTCCACCTCTCAACCAGGTAATGTTAGCCATATTTAGACTGGCGGAGAAGAAGAAGTGGCACCTGTCAGCAGTTCACCTTCAAGGAGTCCGGAATGTGACCTCGGACGCTCTATCCAGGGTTACACCAATAGAGTCGGAATGGTCCCTAGACGCAGGATCATTCTCCTTCATCTTGAGACAAGTCCCAGAACTGCAGATAGACCTCTTCGCGACGAAGGACAACAAGAAGCTGCCGAGATATGTGTCCCCATACGTGGACCCCTTGGCGGAAGCAGTAGAGGCGATGTTCCTCGATTGGAACAGATGGTCCAGGATCTATCTGTTTCCCCCTCACAATCTGATGTTGAGGGTCCTCAACAAACTGAGATCCTTCAAGGGAGTAGCAGCAATAGTGGCCCACAAGTGGCCAAACAGTGTATGGTTCCCTCTAGCTCTGGAACTACGACTAGAGTTTCTACCACTCCCGGACCCAGTTCTGTCCCAGCAAGTCCAGAAGTCGACTGTCTACGCTTCATTACAGAAAACCCGGACCCTGCAGCTCATGATTTTCTCTCCCTAGCGGTGAAGAAACGGTTCGGAATCTCGAAAGATAGCATCGACTTCCTGGAAGAATATAAGTGTAAGTCTACTAGAAGGCAGTACGAATCAGCATGGAAGAAATGGGTAGCCTTTGTCAAAGACAAGAACCCGCAAGAGATCTCTACGGAGTTCTGCCTATCCTTCTTCATCCACCTCCACGGACAGGGGCTGGCAGCTAACACGATTTCTACATGTAAGTCAGCTCTGACAAGACCCATTCTATATGCCTTCCAGGTAGACCTCGCTAACGAGATGTTTAATAAGATCCCGAAGGCCTGTGCTAGGCTTAGACCATCAGCTCCTCCAAAGCCTATTTCGTGGTCGTTAGACAAAGTCCTTCATTTTGCCTCATTACTGGATAATGAGGAGTGCGCATTGAAGGACCAAACTCAAAAAGTGATCTTCCTTTTTGCCCTTGCTTCTAGGGCCAGAGGTTAGTGAGATTGTGGCCCTCTCGAGAGAGGAGGGCCGGGTTCAGTTCCTGGATGGGGGGAGAACTGAACCTGTTTCCGGACCCTACGTTTCTCGCTAAGAACGAGTTGCCCACCAACAGGTGGGGTCCCTGGAGAATCTGCCCTCTGAAAGAAGATGCATCTCTATGTCCTGTAGAATGCCTAAAGGTCTATCTTCGTAGAACTTCAGACTTCCATGGGGGCCAACTATTCAGAGGAGAAACATTGGGCTCGAATTTATCTTTAAATCAGCTTAGGGCGAAAATTACATATTTTATTCGCAGAACGGATCCTGACAGTTCACCCGCAGGTCATGATCCGAGGAAAGTTGCTTCATCCTTAAACTTCTTTAACTTTATGGATTTTGAGCACCTTCGTTCATACACTGGCTGGAAGTCTTCCAGGGTATTCTTTCGCCACTATGCTAAGCAAGTGGAGCAGCTAAAGAGGTCTGTGGTAGCAGTTGGTTGCGTCGTTAACCCTGCTGTTTAACTCTGCGAGGAACAGTGGAATTATTTTGGACTTTGATTCTTGGGTGAGTGTATAGTTATATGCGTTGATATAACTAGTAGTGAAGGCTCTGGGAGCCCACAGTGACTGTTCCAGCGTTATGGTGATGGTAGCACAAGTACAGACAGGTGTGCCGAGCGTTGCTAACGCTAATGTCAGTGGATAGTAACATGGACGTTAACTTTGATACCTTGGTATGCGACAAGTGACCTGATTGTTTTCTTTCAGATAACCATACATCCATGCACTACGGTACTTGTGTAAATTGATGGTCATCCACCTATCATATGTATATATTTGTGGTAACCATGTCTATTTATTGTTACTCAATAAACTTGTTCTCGGGAACCTTGCGTCTCCTTCACCTATATTGATTTCATGTTAATTATTGAGCATTTAGCCTATGTATATTAATCGGGGATATCTATAATAGCCTATTCCTTAATGCAAGCCTTGTTGCACTGGTTTATACTTTCCTTAGCATAAAGGGCCCCACCCCTCTCTGAGGACGGTGGCGGCAGCAAGTTTAATCCTACGCAGATATAACCTTTTTGTCTATTTTTACTTCGACCAGGGTGCTGGTCGGGATTTTTTCCCTTGGATGCTGTAGTTCTGTAAAGACTATGCTTTACTTCATATAGAGTGAGACCACTATATTGTACTGGCTGGCGAGTGATTCATACATAGGTATATGTACTCTTCGTTCGTTTCTAGAGTCTAGTAGGACTCCTCCCTGTAGGGGGCAGGAAGCGCTTTCATGGCTTATGATTAGTGAAAAGATGTATAACGGTAACATCTTAGGTCTTTCAGTCGAGTTGACTAAGAAACATTCCTGAGGAGTACGGCACGTATTAAGAATCCACAGATACAGTAATGCTCTGGTATACTTCCATCAGGACGACATGGCTTGAGCCCAAAAAACGGATTTTGAGCAAAGCGAAAAAATCTATTTTTGGGTAAGAAGGCCATGTCGTCCTAATGGATCCGCCCTGTCCCTTTTCAAAAAAAAAAAAAAAAAAGAGAAAAGGGTTGTAGGACCCCTCCCTACATACAGTATCTGTAGCACCTCGTGTATCGCTACAAGAAATACAGATGGCGCCGCGAGCGGCGCAGGGCACGCTTACGAAACGGGGAGGAGAGATGCCTTACGAACGGCTCCCCCCTTTCTTATCGTTTTCGTTTTCTTGCCATTTGACCCCTACGAAGTGTTAACTCTATTCGGGGTATAGATTGCTATGAGGCGTGTCAAGAATACGTCCACTGATATTTACGATATCCCTAAGGTCTTTTTTAGGGATACTCGCTCCAAGAGTTAGAATTTTGGGTACCTTAAGGTAAATTCTCTGGGAATATCGCCGTAGTTGTAATAATACCCTAGGAAGCTGCCTTTAAGGAACTTCCATCAGGACGACATGGCCATCTTACCCAAAAATAGATTTTTCGCTTCGCTCAAAATCCGTTATATATATATATATATATATATGTATATATATATATATATATATACATATATATATATATATATATATATGTATATATATATATATATATACATATATATATATATATATATATATATTCAGGGAGAACCGATGGTGTTGGAAGAGAAGGGGTAGGAAGGATGACGACAACAAAAGTAAAATAGGCATCAATGAAATTGAGAGCTGCAAATAGTGTATAGCTACTTCCAGAGATTATATCAATGCAGTGAAAAATGAGTATTTTAGTTTGCTAAGTACCAACAAATGAGACCCCATATGAAAGGAATGATGAATACTATGGGGGAACTGCATAGTATAATAGATAAGAACCTTGAGATAGATATGAAAATTTTTAGTCGGGACTTCAATGCTAAAGTCGAAAGGAATAATCAAGGGAAAGGTAAAGTAATGGGTGTTGAGGGTCGTGGCGAAGCTGTAATTGGAAATAAAGCAACTTTCATAAGTTTCTGTTCAACAAACTGGAGGTAATCTTTTCCAGCACAAGGACATCCACAAATAATAATACTATGGTATTATTTTTTTCTGACCAAATTTCAATTATAAAGCATGTTAAGCAATGCGTAGATTACAGATCTCCACTTATGATGGCATTTGTGGTATATATATAAGCCTTTGATAGTATGCACTGGCCAATTTTGTGAACACTCCTGTGTTATAGTAACTCCTCTTAATGGTGTAAATTTGGTTTAGTCTTTTTATAAGCATAACAAGTGCTAAGTCAGTGTTAATGAACTCTTATCAAATGAATTACCAGTAAACCGAAATGTATTCCAAGGGAATGTGGTGTCACCTATGTTGTACATCCTCCTCATGGAATTTTTACTGCATAGAGAATAGTTGGAGATGGTTGAGAATGGCTGGACTGGATTAGTAATAAGAAATTAGGTGACCTAGTGTGTGCTTGATGATGCTATCTTCATTAGCAAACGCCAAGTGATTAGCAATTTTTGCTTACAGAGACCATTAAATATCACACGATGTTTAGATCAAGATAAATAGAAGAAAGAGAGGATGAGAACAGAGTAAACAATGGAAAATGAAATATCATTGGAAGAAGAAAGGATTAATTAGGTAGAATCATTAAAGTATCTAGGAACAATGATCTCCAATACATGGTCTCTAGAATTAGAGTTTAGCGAACGATTGGAAAAGAAAATCAGACAATGGATGAGTTAAGAAAAACTTGGGAATCAATCACCTGAAATTGAAGGTAAAAATCCGGCTACGTTTAGTTTTTTTTTTAGATCGATGTCACTATATGAACATGAGTCATGGAATAATGATGAAATAATCTACAATAAATTTTGTAGATTTTAGAACAAAGCCCTCAGAAGGATACTTGGAGTTAAATGGCAGGACAGGATTAGTAATGAAACTATATGTGGGATTACTCGAGTGCCATAAGAGGATGAGATCATGATCGGGGGTAGATGGGGAGAGTTTGGGCATGCTCTTCATACTCCCCAAGAGAGATTAGTTCATAAAACATTTAGCTAGACTTTCACAAGGTACTAAAAAAGATTGAAGAGCCAGGGCTACATGACTGTGGACTATGAAGCTTGAAGTGGGAGACAATGAATGGAGAAGTATTGAATTAAAAGCTCAAGATAGAGACGACTGGCGAAATCTAATCGAGGTCCTTTCCGTCATAGGCCTAGGAGAATAGGATGATGATCAAGATGATGATGGTATATGTATTATTTGATATTTGAGGAAATAATTGTTGGTGAAGAGTCATGAAGTAAAGGTAAAACGTAACTATTTATAAAATACTTCAGTTGATTTCCCTTTTTAAGGGATTGTTATCAGAGAAATTCCCTCTTTCTGGAATTTTTTATATCAATGATATGGTTTATAATGAGATTCCAGGGATTTCATATAAATACAGTATAAGTGTTATGGTCATTTTCGATGCACATAATATGGGAAGAATCAGGATTTCGATAGAATGTATTGCCATGATCAATGAAAATTATAGTTTTAGCCACAGTGGTGTGACTGGTGAAAACATAACGCTGATTATAATGTGTGAAAATAAACCGCAAATAAGGCCAGTAGACATCCACAATAGACCAAATATCAGGCAGAGCAAATGTCCAACTGTTAGTGAGCAGTCGACTCAAATAATTGTCTGGGAAGAACGGGATAAACAGTTTGTTTCACTAGTAAAGGAATGGAGTAAGGAAAGAGGGACAATGAAACTCGGCGATTTCATTCGAAATTTTACATAATAAAATGAGAGTTTAATGAACTTAGGAAGCAAATGGAGGATTTGCAAATATCACTTGTTAGTTGGAAAAGTAAGAAATCAGTTAAGAATCTATCCGGCAATAACAATGCAAATGCTTTACCAAAAGACACCTCCCGTGCTGGTGGTAAGGATGCAATTGGGTTGGTAAAAAAAATTTCTGAATTCGGCAGTTTTGGTTTTAAACTTTTGTTAAAAACCTTTGGATATTTTGAAATTGAAGTATCTGCGTGCTAGTATCCCACTTAACGATGCTATTTAAACTGGTTAATTTCTGTCCATCTTTATAAGTTAGTTACTGACTACATTCCAGGTGTTATTTATGCTTAATAATGTATTTCAATTGGTGTTTTGAACACTAGGCACAAAAATCTTGGCACCAATGGTATTCCAAATTGTGATGGGAAGGTGTTTATAGTTTTTTTGGATTCTATTAAATATGATAAAGATACTGGACATGGTGATATTACACATATCAAGGAAGATAGACTAGATTTTGCCATCATTATCAACATGATGGATATACAAACAAGCCTGGATGTTGTAAGCACACTCTTGATTGATAACTTCACTATCGAAGTTGAGATGTATATTAATGAAGGGAGTTTTATCAATAATAGGGAAAGATATTCACTTAAAGATGGTCAGCGTAATTATTTTGTTACTTAAATTAGAACTTGGAATAAAGAGTATAAATCTTGATGTAACATAAAAATATATTTTACGAAGATCTATTGAAAGTGATGGATTCCATCATAAGTAGACCTTGGGCGAGAAATTTAAGTGTTTCTCATGCAAAATTGAAAAGTTATTATAACGATAAGGTGTTTAAGGGGTGGCACAAGGTGCTAAGAAAATGCTACAGTAACTGGAGTAAGGACCCTATTAATGAAGAAAACAGAAAAAAAAATTGACTTTGATTAAAGTGGCTGTGTGCACAACAGATATAAATCAATAAGCGAGAAGGATATTGGTAGTTCAAAAAGCTGGATCCAGATCTAGAATGGTGTGAATGAAATTAGGGACATTAGAAAGAAACATAGTGTTCCATCTAAATTCTAAAGATAAAGCTAATGATCTTTTTACAAGTGGTTGTCCTGTATTTAGTCTTTCAAGTCTCCCGGATAATGTCCATGGTTGTTTAAGAGGCTGAAGTTCTATGAGACGGAAGTTGATTCCCTTACAACATACTTTGATTGATGATAAAATGAGTTACATTTAGGAGGGATGAAGGTTTGAATGCTTTGATATCCATTGCACCGGCCAGAGATGGGCTGACATATGAAGTTCTCAATTGTTTCATAAGCATAGACGATACTCATATACTATATCTTTTTAATCTATCGTATTAGAATAGGGAGATTGCAAGTAGAGTTACATTGGTGTTGATAATTTCTGTAACTAAGAATAATGAAGATTAATGGCCCATATCTTTAATTTTTTTTGGTCAAAGATGATGGAACGAATGATCTTAACATATCGATGTATAAAATAGATGGTCTTCTGTCTAATAACCTGTATGGATTTATGAAATATAGAAGCACAACAGACAGCATGATAAAGTGTCCCGTGAATAATAAGGTTAAATGTCGATTGTTTGTAGATCTTGAAAGGGCCTTTTGGTAAGAAAAATAAAGATGTGATTTTAGAGAGCTTGGTAGATAAAAGTGAGAAAGGAAAATATTAACCTGGAGTACAGATTTTTTAGGTAGTAGAAAGGTGAGTGTATGGCTTCTGGGCAAGGAATCTGAATAGATAGATTTTGAACTTAGTACGTTGCAAGGGGGAGAATTTAGCCCTATGCTTTTTAATATTCTATGGACAATGTACTTTCCCTTTAACTTTTAGGAACTCTCTGATTCTCGTCCATGCTGAAGATATCCAAATTCAATGTGTAGATAAAAGAAGTTTGACCAAGGTTATTGACGAACTTCATTGTTTGTGTGTTCGGCAGGGGTTGATTATTAATCAAATTAAAACCAAAAAGCAATCAAGAAATGCGGATTGGACAAGATTTCTCGATGAATGAACTAAAGTTGGAAAAGATAACTTGTTATAAATATTTGGAATGTTTATCAGTTTATTTGTTTTAGTAATTTTAGTGATCGAATTGCTTATGTCAGGAATATATATGTCGAGGCTAAAACTTCTAAGTGTCTTATCTAATAGAAGAAAATTGTGTTTGTGTACCTGTTCTGAGGTCAGCATATCTCAGCACTGTATGGATTATTATTGACTATTCAACCCCAATACTTTCGTATTACTCAAATAAGGATATTAGGCCATTAGAGCTTGTGCAATATGGAGGAATGAGGATTGTACTTAGTTGTGCAAGGACAAAAAAGAATGGAAATCGTGAGAATGGAACTGAATATTCCGAGCGTTATGTGTAGAATTTAAGAACTGCTAGTGATGTCTGCCTTGATGTTCATTA
>NC_090734.1:60165671-60178171 GCF_036898095.1 Palaemon carinicauda
GAAATCAGTTAAGAATCTATCCGGCAATAACAATGCAAATGCTTTACCAAAAGACACCTCCCATGCTGGTGGTAAGGATGCAATTGGGTTGGTAAAAAAATTTCTGAATTCGGCAGTTTTGGTTTTAACTTTTGTTAAAAACCCTTTGGATGATTTGAAATTGAAGTATCTGCGTACTAGTATCCCACTTGACGATGCTATTTTAAAACTGATTAATTTCTGTCCATCTTTATAAGTTAGTTACTGACTACATTCCAGGTATTATTTATGCTTAATAATGTATTTCAATTGGTGTTTTGATCACTAGGCACAAAAATCCTGGCACCAATGGTATTCCAAATTGTAATGGGAAGGTGTTTATAGTTTTTTGGGGGATTCTATTAAATATGCTAAAGATACTGGACATGGTCACATTACACATATTAAGGAAAATAGACTAGATTTTGCCACCATTTTCAACATGATGGATATGCAAACAAGTCTGGATGTTATAAGCACACTCTTGATTGATAACATCACTATCAAAATTGAGATGTATATTAATGAAGGTAGTTTTATCAATAATAGTGAAAGATATTCACTGAAAGATGGTCAGCTTAATTATTTTGTTACTTAAATTAGAATTTAGAATAAAGAGTATAAAAAACTTGATGTAACATATGAAAATGTATTTTACGAAGATCTATAAAGTGATGGATTCTATCATAAGTAGACCTTGGCCGAGAAATTTAAGTGTTTCTCACGCAAAAGTGAAAAGTTATTACAACGATAAGGTGTTTAAGGGGTGGCACAAGGTGCTAAGAGAATGCTAGAGTAAATGGAGTAAGGATCCTACTAATGAAGAAAACAGAAAAAAAAAATTGACTTCGATTAAAGTGGCTGTGTGCACAACAGATATAAATCAATTAGCGAGAAGTCAATACCAGGATTTTTTTTTTTAGGATATTGTTAGTTCAAAAAGCTGGATCCAGATCTAGAATGCTGTGAATGAAATTAGGGACATTAGAAAGAAACATAATGTTCATCCAAATTCTAAAGATAAAGCTAATGATCTTTTTAATAAGTGGTTGTCCTGTATTTAGTCTTTCAAGTCTTCCGGATAATGTCCATAGTTGTTTAAGAGGATTAAGTTCTATGAGACGGAAGTTGTTTCCCTTACAACATACTTTGAATGATGATAAATGAGTTACATTTAGGAGGGATGAAGGTTTGAATGCTTTGATATCCATTGCACCGGCCAGAGATGGGCTGACATATGAAGTTCTCAATTGTTTCATAAGCATAGACGATACTCATATACTATATCTTTTTAATCTATCGTATTAGAATAGGAGATTGCAAGTGGAGTGGAAATTGGTGTTGATAATTCCTATAACTAAGAATAATGGAGATTAATGGCCCATATCTATAATTTATTTTTTGTCAAAGACGATGGAACGAATGATCTTAAACATATCGATGTATAAAATAGATGGTCTTCTGTCTAATAACCTGTATGGATTTATGAAATGTAGAAGCACAACAGACAGCATGATAAAGTGTCCCGTGAATAATAAGGTTAAATGTCAATTGTTTGTAGATCTTAAAAGGGCCTTTTGGTAAGAAAAATAAAGATGTGATTTTAGAGAGCTTGGTAGATAAAAGTGCGAAAGGAAAATATTAACCTGGAGTACGGATTTTTTAGGTAATAGAAAGGTGAGTGTATGGCGTCTGGGCAAGGAATCTGAATACATAGATTTTGAACTTAGTACGTTGCAAGGGGGAGAATTTAGCTCTATGCTTTTTAATATTCTTATGGACAATGTACCTTCCTTTAACTTTTTAGGAACTCTCTGATTCTCGTCCATGCTGACGATATCCAAATTCAATATGTAGATAAAAGAAGTTTGACCAAGGTTATTTACGAACTCTATTGTTTGCGTGTTCGGTAGGGGTTGATTATTAATGAAAATAAAACCAAATAGCAATCAAGAAATGCGGATGGACAAGATTTATCGATGAATGAACTGAAGTTGGAAAAGATAATTTGTTATAAATATCTTGGAATGTATATCAGTTTATTTGTTTTAGTAATTTTAGTGATCGAATTGCTTATGTCAGGAATATATATGTCGAGGCTAAAACTTCTAAGTGTCTTATCTAATAGAGAAAATTGTGTTTGTGTACCTGTTCTGAGGTCAGCATATCTCAGCACTGTATGGATTATTATTGACTATTCAACCCCAATACTTTCGTATTACTCAAATAAGGATATTAGGCCATTAGAGCTTGTGCAATATGGAGGAATGAGGATTGTACTTAGTTGTGCAAGGACAAAAAAGAATGGAAATCGTGAGAATGGAACTGAATATTCCGAGCGTTATGTGTAGAATTTAAGAACTGCTAGTGATGTCTGCCTTGATATTCATTAGAGGTGGTGATAGTCTGAAGTCTGTTGTATATCAATTCAGACCTGGCGTTGCAAGAAACCTTAGGATGAATACTTACACCAAAAGACTTTGTCAAATGATGTTTCCGTACAATGCAATAGATTCTTGTGCACCTATATATTGAAATATTGAAATGAAACCATGAATTGAGAAAACAGTATCTTTACAAATAGATATTTCAATTGTTATGAAAAAAAAATTTCATCCCCAAGAATTACAACAGTTATTTGTTTGAAAACTATCCAGATATTCAAAAGAAAATCATATACATATTTACAGTGATCGATCTGCCATTGGATAAATAGCAAGTTCTGGTGTAGTTAATATACCATAATTGTTGAGGAAAGATTGTCCTAGAGGGTTGCTGATAGGAGTTCATACATGGCAGTAGAACTGTATGCTATATATGTTGGTCTTGAATATAGATTATCAAAGACAAATTTTTTTTTTATGTTTTTGTTGGCAGTCAAAGTGCCTTGTTTACCTTAAACAGTAAAAAGCTTCCTGATGTTTTACTTTTGAAATATACAAATGTATACACAAAATAAATTCATTTAAGTGTGAGATAACATTCCTGTGGATTCCCTCTCATTGCAGTATTTACTTTAACGAAGTTGCTGACTGTTTGGCTACGAATAGATGTGACAAGGAGATCATAGAATATAATTGTATATTAAGTATTACTAAATTGAATTGTATTGTATTATTTTCGAATTTCTTGTTCGATATAGACCTTGCTATAAGTTTAACTAAATCTGTCTACAATTATTTATAATCCCTTATCAAAACTGAGGCTACAAAAAAACCTTTCACCCTCAAAGCCTCAACACTGGTGCACTGAGTAGGATTAGGGGAATATAGGACGAGAAAAGTCAAGTCAAATTTTGAAGAAATATTGTCATTTCTTTTGTATTTGTTAATCGATTTTTATATTTCATAAATACTAGGACTACTTTGGTGATGAAAGTTCAAGTTTTACGTCACTTTATCGGAGATGAACTATTATTATAATTTTTTTTTTTTCGTTTTTACTGATGTTTTAAGATAAGAAAGGAAGTTTAGCTTTCATTGTAGAGTTTTTTTTTCAGAATCACCAATACGAAAGAAAAATAAAAAAAGAAGTAAATTCGGAAATTATTCATTAATGGTAGCTGTAAAATGTTTTCGGGTTAAAAGTGGACCCGAGAATTCGTTTACGTAGAATTGAACGGCTAGATTTCCTTTTGGACACACATTTTTGCAGAGTTGTTGATATCTCTTTCATCTGATGTGCGCAGAGCAACTTTAATCAGTACTTTTTTTTTTCTTTGGTATGATCCTTACTCGCTACTGCAGCATTTTCTTAGCATCTTGTGCGATCCCTCAACAACCATATCATGTTGAAAATGGTGGCAAAATCTAGTCTATATTCCTTAATATGTGTAATATCACCATGTTCAGTATCTTTAGCATATTTAATAGAATCACAAAAAACTATAAACACCTTCCCATTACAATTTGCAATACCATTTGTGCCAAGATTTTTGTGCCTAGTGTTCAAAACACCAATTACAATACATTATTAAGCATAAATAACACATGGAATGTAGTCAATAACTAACTTATCAAGATGGACAAAAATTAATCAGTTTTGTAATAGCATCGTTAAGTGGGATACTAGTACGCAGATACTTCAATTTCAAATCTTCCAAGGGGTTTTTAACTAAAGTTAAAACCAAAACTGCCGAATTCAGAAATTTATTTACCAACCCAATTGCATCCTTACCACCTGCATGGGAGGTGTCTTTTGGTACAGTATTTGTGTTGTTATCGCCGGATAGATTCTCAACTAATTGCTCACTTCCCGAACTAATAAGTGATGTTTGCAAATCCTCCATTTGTTTCCTAAGTTCATTCAACTCTCATTTTATTAGGTCAAATTTTGAGTAATCTGACTGAGATTCATTGTCCCATTTCCTTGCCTCAACTTTTGACCGGTGAACAAACTCTTTCTCTCTTTCTTCCTAGACAATTATTTGAGTCAACTGCTCACTAACAGTTGGACAATTGCTCTGCCTGATATTTGGTCTATTGTGGATGTCTACTGGCCTTATTTGCGGTTTATTTTCTCACAGATTGTAATTAGCATTAGGTTTTCGCCACAGTTATACCATTGTGGCTAAAAATTATAATTTGCACTGATCAAGGCAATACATTATATCGAAATCCTGATTCTTCCTACAGTATCTGCGTCGAGAATGATCATGACACTTGTACTGCATTTATGAAAAATCACTGGAATTCCAGAAAGAGAGACTTTTTTTTATAATAATCCTTTAGAAACGTAAATCAGCTGAAGTATTTTATAAATAGTTATTTTTTACCTTCACTTCATGACTCTTTACCAACAAATATTTTTCCTCAAATAATACGTATATCAACATCATCATCATCATCATCTCATCATCTAGGCCTATTGACGCAAAGAGCCTCGGTTAGATTTCCCCAGTCGTCTCTATCTTGAGCTTTTAATTTAATCGTCTCCTACTTTGAACTTCACAGTCCTTAGCTATGTAGCCCTGGCTCTTCAATCTTTTCTAGTGACTTATAGAAATTATCTAAACGTTTGTTGAACTAATCTATCTTGGAGAGGATGAAGGGCATGCCCAAACTCTCCCTATCTACCCCCAATCATGATTTCATCCACGTATGGCACTCGAGTTATCGCTCTCTTATAGTTTCATTTCTAATCCTCTCCTGCCATTTAACTCCAAATATCCTTTTGAGGGCTTTGTTCTAAAATCTACAAAATCTATCGGAGATTGTTCCATTATTATACCATGACTCATGTCCATGTAGTGATACTGATCTCACAAAACTGAAATGTACTGTGATTTCTTTATGCAATCTCAGGTGATTTTATTTCCAAATTTTATTTAACCCATCCATTATCTGATTAGCTTTTTTTCAATCTTTCGCTGAACTCTAATTCTAGAGACAATGTATTGGAGACAATTGTTCCTGGATACTTAAATGATTCTACTGCAATATTGCTTCCTCCTTCCAATGATATTTTATTTCCCATTGTATACTCCGTTCTCATCATCTCTGTCTTTCTTCTATTTATCTTTACCAAAACATCGTGTGATATTTAATGAAATCTGGTAAGCAAGTATTGTAGTAGGTCAAAGATATTTCCCTGCCCAACTGAACCATTTTTTTTCCTATTTTTATAATTCTATCTTAGGCAAAAATTTTGAGGTATCATTAAATTACAAAGATATTTGATTTTTTCCATTATGAAAATACGCCTCAGGTCCCCGCCCATGGCCACTATCTGGATCTTAAAAGTTCGACAATTGATCTGCAATGTAATATGCAGGCTATTAAAGTTTGATAAATGAAAATTTTTTTTTAGCGAAATTCTCAATTTTTCATATGATGTTAATAGATCTGACATGACAAATTTTGAATATTCGAAAGTGTAAACAATCTATTTAGCGTTACTATATTATTTTTTTCTCAATTTGGTCCCTGTTTTTTGTTTTATTTTTTTGGCGAATATCATAATAAAGAAATATCTTGAAATAATGAAGTTGTGAGGCTTTCACAGACTTCTTGCACACCTTTGAAATGGGGTATATATATCTATCTATCTATCTATCTATATCTATATATATATATATATATATATATATATATATATATATATATATATATATATATATATATATATATATATATATATATATATATATATATATATATATATTTATATATATATATATATATATATGTGAAATTTTTGCATATTTAAACGTGTTTTTTCATATTTCCAATAAGCCATATATATGAATACATTAAAGTCTGGATTCTCTTAATGACCTCGGGATCAGAGCCCTAGGCGGAATCACCCAAAGACTATAATATCAGACCAGCCGGGATTTGAACCCTGGTCCAGGATATCTGTATGCCAGTGACCATACCACTCTGGCTGAGTGGTATGGTCACTGGCATACAGATATCCTGGATCAGTCTGATATTATGATATTATAGTCTTTGGGTGATTCCGCCTCGGGCTCTGATCCCGAGGTCATTAAGAGAATCCAGACTTTAATGTATTATTATATATGGCTTATTTGAAATATATATATTTATATATATATATATATATATATATATATATATATATATATATATATATATATATATATATATATATATATATATATATATATATATAAATACATATATAAATATAAATATAAATATAAATATATATATATATATATATATATATATATATATATATATATATATATATATATATATATATATATATATATATATATATATATATATATATATATATATATATATATATATATAAATAAAAATATAAATATAAATATAAATAAATATATAAATAAATATATAAATAAATATATAAATAAATATATAAATATATAAATATACAAATATACAAATATGCAAATATACAAATATACAAATACAAATATAAATTTAAATTTAAATTTAAATTTAAATTTAAATTTAAATTTAAATTTAAATTTAAATTTAAATTTAAATTTAAATATAAATATGAATATAAATATATATATATATATATATATATATATATATATATATATATATATATATATATATATATATATATATATATATATATATATATATATATATATATATAAATATATATATATATATATATATATATATATATATATATATATATATATATATATAAATATATATATATATATATATATATATATATATATATATATATATATATATATATATATATATATATGCATGTACATATACATATACATATATACATATATACATGTATAGAATTCTGGATACCTTAAGGTAAAATTCTCTGGGAATAACACTGTAGTCAAATATACCCTAGAAAGCTACCTAATAGGAACTTCCATCAGGACGACAAGTCTAACTCACCCAAAAATAGATTTTTCGCTTCGCTCAAAATCCGTTATATATATATATATATATATATATATATATATATATATATATATATATATATATATATATATACATATTTAATACAAATATATATAAATATATATATATATATATATAAATAAATATGTATAAATATATATATATATATAGGAACTTCCATCAGGACGACAAGTCTAACTCACCCAAAAATAGATTTTTCGCTTCGCTCAAAATCTGTATATATATATATATATATATATATATATATATATATATATATATATATATATATATATATATATATATATATATATATATATATATATATATATATATATATATATATATAACGGATTTTGAGCGAAGCGAAAAATCTATTTTTGGGTGAGTTAGACTTGTCGTCCTGATGGAAGTTCCTATTAGGTAGCTTTCTAGGGTATATTTGACTACAGTGTTATTCCCAGAGAATTTTACCTTAAGGTATCCAGAATTCTAACTCCTAGAGCGAATATCCCTAAATAATCTCACAGGGTTGTCGCATAATATCAGGGGACGTTTTCTTGACACATCACATAGCTATTTTCACCCCGAACAGTATTATCGCTTCGAGGGAGTATACTGACAAGAATCTGAAACGAGAATGAAGAGAGAGCCGCTCATAAGGCATCCCTCCTATTCCGTTTCCAGTGTGTATCTGATGAAGGCAGAAGCTCCCTCTTTATTCCTTGAAGCGATATACGAGGTGTTACAGATACTGTACTATAGGGAGGGGTCAACAGGCCCTTTTACTATAAAAGGAAGGGCGGGTGCATCAGGACGACATGGCTACCTCACCCAAAAATAGATTTTTGGGCTCAGGCCATGTCGTCCTGATAGAAGTTTACCAGAGCATTACTGTATCTGTGGATTCTCAATCAGTGCCGTACTCTCAAGAAAGTATTTCCCTGGTCCGTCGAGACCTAGAGACCTATGATGTTACCGTCGTACATTATTTCATCTAAGCATGAACTATGTTAGTGCTTCCTGCTCCCTACAGGGAAGAGTCGTACTAGACTCTGGAAAAAGTCTCGAGGAGTACATAAAAATTTATGGATGACAAAATGACAAGCTTGTATAGTGGTCTCGCCCTATACAATATAAAGCAAAATTTGTATAAGAGTCACCAATGTCAGAATGAATTTGTGACACCTTCCCCAATGTGACTACTCCTATAAACTATTGGATAATGGTTGTATCCGCATAGAAAAAAATTTTGCCCCTTTGCCACCAACCCGTTAGGGTACCACTTCAACCCGTCCAAGGAAGGGTTAGAGTGAGTGGACTTTTGCTTGAATCAGGGAACAATCTCGAAACACATACCATGATAAAAATATCCATATTTTAACCTTAATGCTCAGTACATTTCTAATAAAATGAGTGTGGGTGAAAAAGACGCAGGGTTCACTATGAACTATTTCATTAAAACATAATAAACGTACATATCAGATCAACATTTATAAAATTTATAAAATGTGGATGATATGCGTTAAAGCATAAAGAAAAACAGTCAACAGGAAATATTGTTTCATCTACTAGGAAACAGATTTGCCACTTCAATTGAATTATTAATAATAATGATATAGTCTGTATACTGTTTAAATACACTAGCGTAAAAAAACGCTTGGCACAAGTGTCCGTATTATGCTATAGATTACCGACGTCAATGGAACAGTTCGTAAGGATACTTTCGTGGCCTATCGCTCAGCATGTAGTGACATACAGTGACTACACGCGCACCCTCTTAATTAATCATCCCAAATTAATTACACTGTTCCTCGCAGACTTAAAACAGAAGGTTAAAGAATTCTACCTGCTGCTACCACAGATCTCATAAGTTGCTCCACTTGCTTCGTATATTGCATAAAGAACGCCTTGGATGAATACCAGCCGGTGTGCAAACAAGGATGTTCAAAGTCCATATAATTGAAGAAATTTTATGGAAGAGACGACTTTCCTCAGATCATGACTAACGGGTGTACTGTCTGGATCCTTTCTGCGAATAACACGGGTGAATTTCACCCTTAGTTATAGATAACTTTGAACCCAGGGTTTCTCTTCTGAACAGCTGTCCTCCTATAAAGTCTGAAGTTCTATGAAGATAGACCTTTAGGCACCTCACTGGACATAGAGATGCATCTTCCTTCAGAGGGCAGATTCTCTAGGGACCCCACCTGTTGGTGGGTAGCTTGTTCCTGGTAAGAAACGTTGGGTCTGGAAATAGATTCAGTTCTCCCTCCAAGAACTGGATGTGGCCTTCCTCTCTAGAGAGAGCCACTATTTCACTAACTCTGTCCCCCAAAGCGAGTATAAACAGAAATATGACTTAAACTCAAAATCTTCTAAGCACATTCCTCATTGTTCATTATTTATACACAATGAGGAATTATATCAAATGACCATGCAAAGGGTCTTTGGAAGTACTGAAGGGTAGTTCATTAAGAACGTCGTTAGAAAGGTCGACCTGTAAGGCATATGGTATCTGACTTGTCAAGGCTGGATTGAACAATAGAAATGTGTTGGCTGCTAAACCTTGCTCATGAAGGTGAATGAAGAATGATAAATAGGAATCTGTCGGGATTTCTTTCGGTTTCTTAGACTTGACAAAGGATAGCTATTTCTTCCCTGAGGCCTCATAATGTCTTCTGGTTTCCTCCAAAAGTCTAAACTGACTTTTTAACACCGAATCTTTTTCTCATCGTTAAGGAGAGAAAATCATGAGATATAGGTTCCGTGTTTTTTTGTAATGAAGCGAAGACAGTCGACTTCTGTACTCGCTGAGCCAGGGATGGATCCGGTAGCGGTACAAGTTTTAGTTGTAGTTCCAATGCCAGAGGGAACCTCACTCTATTTGGGCCACTATTGCTGCTTTCCCTTTGAAGGATCTCAGCTTATCGAGGACCTTCAAAAGGAGGTTGTGCGGAGGGAACAGATAGATACTGGACCATCTGTTCCAGTCCAGGGACATAGCGTCCACTGCCTCCGCTGACGGCTCCTCGTAAGGGGACACGTAACGATCTATTTTCTTGTTGTCTTTCGTCGCAAAGAGGTCTATCTGCAGCTCTGGGACTTGACTCGAGATGGTGGAGAACGATCCTGCGTCAAGGGACCATTCTGACTTTATAGGCGTAAACCTGGATAGAGCGTCCGCTGTCACATTGCGGAACCCTTGAATGTGAACTGCTGACAGGTGCCATTTCTTCCTTTCCGCCAAACGGAATATTGCCAACATCACTTGGTTGATTTGAGGTGACCTCGACCCTTGTCGATTCAGGCAACTCTCTACCACCTCGCTGTCTAGAACCAGTCTTATGTCGGTCGAGTGGCGAGGAAAAACTTTCTTCAGTGTCAGAACTACTGCCAGGGCTTCTAGAAAGTTGATGTGAAATGACTTGAAAAGATTGGATCAAGCTCCTTGGACTCTCATCTGATGAGAGTAGCCTCCCCAGCCTTCCTTTGAAGCGTCTGTGGGGATAGTTACTGACGGGGGAGGAGGCTGAAGAAGAATTGATTTCTTCAATTGCTTGGCATTGGACCACGGCTTGAGAAGCGTTTGCAGTCGAGTCGGTAGTGGTCGTATTAGATCTCTTCATGCGTTTGATGCGTATTTTTTCCAGACTCCTGTTGCATTCTTAAGCTGTGCTTTTAGCACTGGATCTGTTATTGAAGCAAATGTAGAGAGCCCAGCACTCTCTCCTGTTTGCGTCTTGATATCCATTTGGATTTCAATAGTCTCTTGATAGATCCTGCTATTTCTTTCCTCTTTTTACTAGGAATGGAAAGCCAATGTGACTCCTAATTTCAGTGGATTACCAACCAGTGAAATTTTTGAGCTGGAGAAAGTCGAGACTTTTTTATGTTGATCTTGAATCCCAGATGTTCCAGGAACTGGATCACTATCTTAGAAGCTTGCATGCATTCTGTCCTGGATGCTGCCCACACCAGCCAGTCGTCAAAGTAGGCTACTACTTGGACCCCTTTAGGCGTAATTGATGGACAGCTGCGTTCGCGAGCTTCGTGAAAATCCTTGGGGCTATGTTTAGCCCGAAAGGCATGGCTCTGAAGGCATAAAGTTTTCTATGTAACTTGAAGCCTAGGTAGGAGGAGAGTTGACGATTAATTGGAACGTGCCAATAAGCGTCAGACAAGTCTATAGAGACAGAATATGCCCTTCTGGGCAGTACGGTCCTTATGTGCTGAAGCGTGAGCATTCTGAACTTGTAGTTCACTATGAACTTATTGAGTGGCGAAAAGTCTAGAATGACTGAGTTTTTGTGAGTCCTTCTTTGGAACACAAAACAGCCTTCCTTGGAATTTTATGGACTTAACTTTCCGGATTACTCTTTTGTCTAAGAGTTCTAGGACATATTCTTCCAAAACGGGGGATGAGTGTTGGAAGAATTGAGGAAATTGAGGTGGAGGACTGCTCCAGCTCCAACTTAGTCCATTTTCAATTAGGCTGTGGGCCCAGGGATCTGAGGTCCAGCGATCCCTAAATAGCTGTAGTCTCCCTCCTACTGGAAGTATCTTACTTCTGCTGTTGTGGACCTGAGGCCTTGCCTCCTTGACCGCGTCCTCCCCTGTATCCCCTTCCTCTTGAGCGGCGTCTAGAAGAACCTCTGGGTGTTCCTCTAGCTCTCGAACGAAAGGAAGAAGTCTGCCTTTCTGAAGGTTGTGTTAAAACTGGCGACTGTGTCGCCACTTGTTGAGGTACCACCTGGTATGTGGTTGGAGGTTGTGCCACTATCTGAGGCACTGCGGTCACAAGAAGTTGATGTTGTTGCTGTCGGTAGGGTTTAGCCGGCCGAGAAGATGGCCTAGTCCTTTTTGTCTTCTTCTTAGTTTGGGGACCCTCATCCGGAGAACTCTCTCTTTTGAGATCAAAGCCCCACTTTTTGAAAAGGTTCCTATTCTCTGTGGCGGCCTTGTCTACTACCTCTTTAACCACTTCATTGGGAAAGAGGTCTTTACCCCAAATACGAGAGGAGATTAGTTTCCTCGGTTCATGCCTCACCGCAGCCGAGGCGAACACGAATTCTCTATAGCCCCTCCTAGCTTTAATAA
>NC_090734.1:60183171-60188171 GCF_036898095.1 Palaemon carinicauda
GAAAACGTACTCAAAAATATGCATTTGTAATGCCCTAAGAAAGGAGTTTTTATCAATCAACCTGCATACAACCAGATTAATTGCTCTAGACCAAAAACAGGATATGACCAACACATACACTTTATAGTTTTGTTTGTTACTGTTCTTAACCAAGAAAAGTCCACAATGGTCGATGGAAATATCCCTAAACGAAATAGCCTCTGGGTTTATTCTGAAATCTCTATATGCATTTTGATTAATGTTGACAGTTCTGGCATTCAACCTTTTACACATCAAACAGCCTTTTAAAACCTTCTTTACAACCACAAAGCCATTAATAATCCAAAACCTTTTCCTGAGTAAACCCAAAGTTTTGTAAATTCTAGCCTGTCGCAGTTTTACATGGGTATCCCAAATTATACTTCTAGCTACAGCATTTTTTTCTCAATAGTATCGGACACCTCTCATCATAAGAAGCTTTTAATTTACTTAACTTACTTTGTACCCTAATAAGCCCACTTTCATCACGAAATAAATTCAACTGTGATACAAGGGGTTCTGAAAAATTACCTTTAGCCGGCGTATTATAAACTTGGGGAAAGGTAGCCTTTTGTGCATGTACTAAAAGGTGAATGGTGCTACGAGCAGTTTCATTTTGTTCGTCAGAGGTATTCTCTGGTATATTCTTAGTCAGTTTTAACCTTTGTTTCAACTTAACAAAGAGGAAGACAATACTCAAAACCCTGACCGCCTTACTAAAGGACGAAAACTTGTTTAACAGTATAAGTGGTTCAAAATTCAAAATGAAATTTGTCCTAACAGAGCAACTCACGGAAGGCGGCTTTGCACCGGGATAAGGAACAATCACTCTGCACTTTGATGGAGAATCTAGAAATTTTGGACCTGTTAAAAGGAGCGTGCTACGAAGTATTTTCTCTGAAACACACCGAGTAAGACAGTCACTAGGGTTCTCATCACCACCTATATGGTCGAAAATCCCTGTTCGTTTAGAACAAAGAGTCGAAATATCATTTAGCCTATTGTTAACTATCACTTGCTTCCTATCTATTTTGCCAAACTCAAACTCCTTCGACTTAATTCAACTCAGAACAATCATATAATCTGTAAAGCATTAAATATTACGAATCTGAATAGGAACAACCGCATTTATTAGCTGTTCAGCTACATCTACGGCCGTCCTTACTCCCAAATGTACAGATATCAATTCCAGTACAGGAATAGACTTTGTTCCTAATTTCTTACAAAGCACAGAATTCTTTGCCAGAATCAGCTTTGTGTCTTCTGAACTGACAGCCACCAAATAAAAAGCACAGCCTAACAATTCTTCACTTGCGTCCATATAGACCAACAAATTGTACTCGTCATAACGATTTTTGACAGAACGAGGTATTACAATTTCTGAGCTCTTGTTAACCTGTCTGGCAATCTTCGACCATTCTTTCATCAGCTTGCTGCTTTACGGCGTATCCCATCCAATATCCTTGTCATTCTGCAAGGAATGCATAAACAATTTGCTTCGGTTTAAAACTGGTATTGAAAACCCAAAAGGATCATAATTGGAATGAATAGTACTTAAAATTAACCTTTTCGTATTACCTTTAGGGTTGAATTCAAGTTTACGAGTTTTAATCGTATCATTCTCTGAATTCATAATTAGGCCAAAAAGCTTTGATTCTGATTCAGTGCAGTGTTCAAACTTATTTAATTGTTCTCTTAAGGGTACAAAATTCGCACAGAACTCTTGTAATTCGAATCCAAATTCTCAGAATGTCGATACAGAAACATTTAATGCCTTAAACAAAACATTATCAGCATTTCAAGTTATGGCTAAGTTATCCATGTAAGAAAGGTTATACGAACACCTATTTATACTCAGAGTCTCTTCATCATCATCATCAGTTACAATATGGATCAATATGTAATAGGGAGCTATCATTAAAAAAAAATGGAGAATATCTCATTCCAAAAGGCACTCGTCGGAAACGATAGCCAACTATTGAAAAATTGTTCTTAGAAATACCCTTAAACCATAGAAAAAGTAATTTTCTAGTGTCTTCTTCTCTAAGTAAAAGCTGTAAAAACGGTTTTTTCAAATCATAAGTCAGCAAATACTTGTCAAACCATAGTAAAAGTGTTGAAATCTGCATTTTATTATTCAAATTAGCTCCTGCCATGGAACATTGATTATGGGGAAGATATCTCTCATTTTTTCTCTCACTTAAATTAGATAGAAAACAACCCTACACTTCGTCGTGTTAGAGTTATTTCGGAACACGGCATTATGAGCTAAAAATGATACATCTGGATTTTCTCTAAGAAATGAGGGAAGATCTGCAATACGTTCAATTACTAAATCTTCAAATTGGTTCTGTATAACAGCATCATATTCCTTTAACCTCTCAGGTAAAAGCTTTCTTTTTTGAGAATTGAGAACGGACACTGCAAGATTATAGTTGGGCGACATTAAATGTTGTATTTCCTTCTTCCATAAAACGGGAACAGCTAACCTACCTGTCTTAGGATCTCTCTGAATATCACTAAGAATGTTATCAATTAATTTACTATTTTCAATTGTCAAAACAGATTCTCTAGGGTCGTCTTGAATATTCATAAGTGAAGTGAATATTGATTTGAGGATTTCGTCAGTCGCATTCTTAATCTTTTGGTCATCAAAAAGTTCCTTCTCTTCCAGCAATGTACTTATGTTACTATTAACAGTTAGTCATAGAGACGTGCCGACAAAATTACCATCAAATGGAATACATAGCAAATTAAGGTTCTCTAAAAACAAAGAGGCACTTCCAGAAAGCATTAAATCCGACGGAGTTTCATAAAAAAGTAGAGGGATATTTATCATTGTAACCAAAGTCTTTCTGTACAAGTGGGAAAATATGGCTTTGATCGCTACCAAGCAAGATTGTAAAGTCGTCTATAGTATCAGAATCTATATGCTTATCTGCCAAGGTATGACCCTGCTAATTTCTTCAATCCAAGTGCCATAAATTTTGAATTAATTTCGTCTACACAAAGTGCCCTTAATAACTGCTTTCCCTGGCCAGGAACATGAATGGGAAACTCTACAATGTAAGTATCGTGATTCTTGACCGAATTAATTCCTAGAATCGTAAGATTCACTTTATCCACGACTGAGCAATTGGGAATGTCTTCCGGAGACCCTTTTACTAAGGTTGTTTGGGAACCAAGATCCTTGAACACTCTCCATGGAATTTCACAACCAGAATTCTCTACATATACGGTCCCAGTGGGGAGAATTACATTATTAAATGCCTCTAAGCCCGTAGACATCGTTAGCATTCCGTTAGTAGTAGTTTTTACTTAGATATCAGTACGTTTAGGAACATTAGCTTTATTTGCATTAGTGCCCATTTCGTCTTTAACCTTATTAGCACCCTTATTAGCTAAACCAAGACATAAATAAGACATGTGAAATAAATGACATTTCATACACGGATGATTAAATTTAAAATGGCAAGCTTTAGCGTCATGTGAAGTTAAACCACATTTATAGCAGCCCCCAACCGATTTAAGTTTCTCGCATTCCCTACCTGGATTAGGGTATTTCATACATTCACTCAATTTATGGTCATTTGGAATTACATTATCATGGGAACACAGTGAACAGGTCACCTTAGATTTCGAACCAGGGCACAACTACTTTGAAGAATCTTTGGAAGTAACAGAGACTGATACAGCATTTGACGATTGCTTAACTAAATTCCTTTTCGTTCTCTCAGACAGGTTGGACTGAAGGTCCATAAATCTATTATTTGCTTCAAATAGGCTACCCGAAATTTCTTTCAAAGGTGGTTTCGACTTGTTTGTAATAAGGACAAGCTGACTTTTAAATCCATCACACAAACTTTCCCAAAGAAAATATTGAAAAAAAACAAATCTCCCTTTATATCTAACGATCGAACCTGTTCCTCTAAGACACGAGCTTCGCTTATCCACTGATAGCCATCCCTAGCATTAGGATCAAGACCCAAATTGCACAAACCCTTAATTACCGACTATTGTTGACTAAGCTTATCACTAAAAGCTTCATTGAGTAGTTCCTTAGCAGATTCATAATTCAAATCTTTCAAGGCAAGGGAATCTACCAGATTCTTCGCGGGCACCGTTAACTGTTATGAAAGATAAGAAAATTTTTCAAACGAGGAAAGGTCGTATTTGGAAAGAAGACTTTCGAATGAATTAACAAATTTACGATAAGCTGCGGGGTTCCCATCAAAATAAAGTAGTTCTATGCTAGGCAAAGTTATTTTATGATAAGAATGATGTACTTCCTGCAGTGTGGAGGGAGTAGGGGTTGCTGCTGCTACAGCAGACTTTGACAAGCGAGTTAATTCACTTGACAACCGTTTAATCCCTAACCTGATACCGTCAGAGTACTTTTCCTCGACTTCCGCCTGTTGGTGATACTGAACCGAACTCCAAAGTCTAGAATGAAGCATATGAGTATTTATCTTTTGATCAAGTGAATTTACCTCACTTAACTTATCAAGATAAAATTCACATTTAATGATATCCAGAGGACCCTTCTCAATACTCTTAAAAGTCTTCGTTACAGACTGTCTCTTGCCACTCCGGATACTAACAAGTACTTTACAGTTATCATCCGACTCTCCTAAAGCTACGAGAAGCGAGGATTCTTGTGTAGAATCAAGTTGCTCTAACTCACTTGCAGACATAATTGAAAAATGCTTCCAGCAATAAATTTCAAATATACCAAATTTATAATATAAATTAGCTACCACAATTAGTAGACAAAATAGGTACAATAAATTAATATCAATAAGAAAAATGGGTTCAATTGGCTGTCGGGTTAAACCAAATACCGTGAGAAAACCGTAGGTGGGTCCGGGGAAGAAGGAGGTGGAGAGAGGCCAGAGCTGAAGCAGTGCCCCACGTTGGGCGCCATTCGCTAAATTTTATCGAAAAGATTAGTTGAGTAACCTTTTAGGATGGAAAGACGAATA
>NC_090734.1:60190671-60194524 GCF_036898095.1 Palaemon carinicauda
CTAACACCTCTATGGGAATCAATTCTGACCTTCAACAACCTCTTGGTAGATCCTACGTAGGTCCCAGAGTTACACTTTGGGCAATTATATTTATATACAACACCAGATGACATGTAAGGACTCAATCGATCTTTGAAGTGGAGAAGCGAGCCAATAGTGAGAGGGTTCTTAGGGATGAGTTTAACTTCCACAGCTGGGAAGTGTTGTTGGATAATTTCTGGAAACTTTTTCTTTAGGAAATCCTCATGAAGAAAAGGAAAACTCACATAAAATTCTAGTTCAGGAACTTTAAGTGTTTTTGGAGTCTGAGCCAACTTGTCATTCTATAATCTATTAAGAAGTTTAAAAAATATTTTGGTGAGGAAACAGTTTTTCCTAAAATATTCACATAGATAAATAATTTCATTATGGAAAGATTCCCAACTAGAGGTCAAAAGGAATGCTCTGTGGAGAAGAGTAAAAATAGAATTAGTTTTAAAATGATAAAAACAAGAGCTATAAAAGTTTGAACCTAACCCAGTGAACGTCTTTTTTCTAAAAATCGTGGTACTAAAACCTTCTCTATTTCTAGACACCAAAACATCTAAAAAGGGGAGTTTGTTATCTTCCTCCTTTTCTACGGTGAATGTTATATTTTCATGTTGTGAGTTGGCAAGGTCAAGAAATGATTCAGCGCCGAACTCATCTCTGAATAGAGCAAAGGTATCATCAACATACCTAACATAAAACAAGGGATGATAAGTTAAAGGGCAATTTTCCAGCATGGTCTCCTCCAGGGAGCACATGAAAATATTAGCAAAGGTGGGTCCCAAGTTTTCCTTTTCTTCATGAGGATTTCCTAAAGAAAAAGTTTCCAGAAATTATCCAACAACACTTCCCGGCTGTGGAAGTTAAACTTATCCCTAAGAACCCTCTCACTATTGGCTCGCTTTTCCACTTCAAAGATCGATTGAGTCCTTACATGTCCTCTGGTGTTGTATATAAATATAATTGGCCAAAGTGTAACTCTGGGACCTACGTAGGATCTACCAAGAGGTTGTTAAAGGTCAGAATTGATTCCCATAGAGGTGTTAGCTATCGAACTGGTTGCAGAATATCCAACCCTGAACATTCTAATATTCGGATTCATGCTAAAATGTGCAAACAAAATATTGAAAACGAAGATTTTACCATCATTGGTCAAGTGTCAAATAACCATGACTTTCCTCTTCTTGAATCCATATTGATCAAACGACTAGTTCCGTCGTTAAATACCCAAGCTTCTTCTATTCAGTTGCATTTGAGTTTTCTTTGGTTTGTTTTCCAACTCTTGTTGGCATGCAGTTTCTCACTACGCTTCTGCGAGGTTGGTTCCACTACATTGTCTGCTGTATATATATTTATTTATTCATTTTTTTTCCTTTTAATTTTCATTTAAATTTTAACTGGTTTTTATAGTTTTGAATGAATTTGTAAAAAATTTTTAACTGTTTCTAATTCTTTTGTATATGTTTTATTTTTAGCCCCGGACAATGTGATTAAGAATCACGAAACGTTGGGAATAATAAAACAGGAGATTTTGAATTACTCTTTCCCTATCCATACCATGAAATTTGTGTTCATTACTGGCTGTTGCTGCCTTCACCGATATATATATATATATATATATATATATATATATATATATATATATATATATATATATATATATATATATATATATATATATATATATATATATATATATATGTGTGTGTGTGTGTGTGTGTGTGTGTGTGTGTATGTGTGTGCGTATGTTTGTTTGCATATATGTGTGTGTGCTTGTGCATGTAATTTATTCTTCATGGGTGAATATAATCTGGTAAGAGAGAGAGAGAGAGAGAGAGAGAGAGAGAGAGAGAGAGAGAGAGAGAGAGAGAGAGAGAGAGAGAGAGAGAGAGAGAGAGAGAGACTATATGGAAATGTATTTGCAATGAATTATATATAGTCAGTATATTTCAAATGATTATCACTGTAATTATTTTTAGGCAAAGAATGTTTTTTTTTCCTTATAATTTAAATATATTACTCATAAATGAGATATATTTGCCTTGATATTATGTATGGAAATGAATTCGTGACATTCCTTGCATAGAGAAAAGTACAGCAATGAATCAAAACTATCCTCTTGAGTTCAAACAGCACAACGTATATCAAGAATTAGTCTAACTCCAAAGTTGTGGTACTCAGTTCGTAACACTATTTTTCTTACATTAACATAGAATTTTCCACCAAAATTTTTTTATTATTTCTTTTAAGTGTGATTAACCCGTTTGCATATAATTGCATCACTTCAATACACATCTAACTTTTAATAACTCCTTCTAATAAATTTTTTTCATTGAAATGAAGAACAACTTTTGTAATAATGCTATGTTATTTGGCCAATAGCGTTTTTCTACATTTAATGTCATTTAGATATTTTAGTTATCTGGGGTGTGTTTTGTGGAATTATTTCTTTAATAATTATGTTGTTGTAACATTTATTTCATCAGCAAATTTCCAGTGTAATTTAATGATGGTTACAATCCACATCTGCCAACAAGTATATTTTTTTTTTACACCCAATTTTACAGATATAAAATATTAGTCAGTGGTAACTTAATTATCTCTTTTTTTATGGAAAGAATGCATGAGTTTTGTCTAACGTACTCAGATAAAGGATACTTGTTCAACACATACTTGGATTTAAAAACAGCAGCCTATATAGTGTATATTTCAAATATTTATAGTTATATACTATTTGTTGTAGAAATTTTTATTTCTATGTAATGTAAAAAATGACATCTTGAATTCGTTTATGATACTGTCATCTCGAATAAAATTTTCTGGTAAAGATATAAGAACAGGTGTTCCATGATAATACTTTGCGGACTGAAACGCCCAACTCCTCTTGATTGACATGCAACATTCAGCGGAGGATAATGCCTGTTGTGTTAATTGACTCCGATTCTTCACCGAACTCAGTTTTTCTCGACATGTGAGAAGATTTGTCGGAATAAGTGAGTGGAGAGAAATCCCGTATAGCATAAGAAATAAGGATTCATCTTATTCAGAAAGAGCAATTTTATGTCCTATGTACACCAGTAAATAAAGTGTACATTTATATATATATATATATATATATATATATATATATATATATATATATATATATATATATATATATATATATATATATATATATAAAGTGTAACTTTTTATTGTATGTACCAAATCATATATTTCGTTTTGTAAAAATATCTATATGTGAGGAAATGTTTGCCACTTGTTATGCCTAATTTTATCATTAGTAATTATTAGATCGTGATAAATAAAATATTTCATGCAAAAATTATATTTCAGAACGAAAATGAATCGTTACTGTAGCATAAAACCTTCGGTGAGCTCACTCTGATTCCTGTGAGTCATGGAAAGAAAGTTCAGTTGAGGCTTATAGTGTGACAGGCCGAACGAAGGTTGTGACTCAAAGACAGGTGGAAAGCAACAGAGTGAGTTTATTATTGAACACCCTCCTTTATATTCAAAAGCTCAAGGCAACAGGAAATTTCATGTTTAAAAATCGACACCGTTACCATTGAGAAAAACAGACATGTTTTTTCAGGTTCTTTTTAGTGCGAGGGGAGAGCGAAGATGCAAGCACAAAATGAACTAAATACGATCGTGTGACACATGGTTGGTACATGGCTCCCCCCCCCCCTATAAATGACATACTGGACATGTTAAATAGGGCGCCCTGAATCTTGAGTGGCAGTAGTAAAAACTGCGCCGATTAGCGGCAGTGAGTGGCTGTAGAAGTTGTTGGTTGGGGTGCGAGCGAGTGGTGGATGATGGG
>NC_090734.1:60195024-60200024 GCF_036898095.1 Palaemon carinicauda
TGTCCTACAGTCCACATCAAAAGGTCACGAGCCAAAGATTCTGCCTCGTAAGTCTTATTTTGCAAGTCGTCAAATAGCATCTCTGCAACTTTTAGTGTCGATGCAAGCAAACTCTCTGTATTAAAAGGAAAATGTCTTCTATGCATTTCATTTAATGAAACAGCAAACCTTGAAATGGCACTCTTTAAGCTAGTGACGTCATTCTCTGGGAGAAAAATTGCTTGCATACGCACTTAGACAACTACGTTACTTGATGTAATAAAAACGTCTTCTTGTCTTTTAACTATAGTGCCATATTCAAAATCTATACTTTTAGTTTTAGAGCTCATCCCACACGAGAAAAATGTCTGAGCGAACAATATTACTCCGAGCAATAAAAACTTCATCTTAGAAACCTGTAATGAGAAAAATATATATAATTACTCCTGTATTAAGAAGAAAAACTTTTAACATATAATGTTTATAAAAAAAAAAATTAAAAATCCTTCCTTCACTTCTTTCCCTCTTATTTTAATTTCTTATGTGAGCCATTGGTACGATTCTCTCATCAGTGGGTTGGGATACGTTTTGAACTCCAAACCTATTGGCCGTTAATGTTTCCAAAATGTTAAATGGGCCTTCAAACTTAGGTGTTAGTTTATAATTGAGTCCTTTACGTACATTTACCTGTATGTATACATTATCACCCACAGTATATGTTTTAGTTGGCTTCGCTATTTTATCATGTTTCCTTTTCATTATGATTTGTGATTCTTCTAAATTTTTTTCGAAGGATATCAAAACGACTTTTGCTTGCATTTATACATTCTTTTAAGGGATTTGATAGATTAGTTGTAGGCGTTAATACATGGAAAGGCGTTCTAACTTGGGTACCATACAAAGCTTCATGCGGTGACATTTTAATTGATATATGATATGAATGATTCAGAGTACTCAGTACAGCAGGTATTGCAATATCCCAGTTGGGGTCTGATCCCCCTAGTGTTACTCTTAATATATTTAAAACCTTCCTATTTGCTCTTTCCACTAGCCCATTCGACTCTGGGTGATATATCATGGTATTTATTTTCTTTATGGTAAGGAATTCACACAATGAAGTAAGAAAGTGATTGTTAAATTCTCCACCCGAGTCTGAGATTATCATGTGTGGAATTCCATGTTTACAAATGTAACACTCGTAAAACTTCCTAGCGCATTCAATCGCAGTTTTAGTTTTAGGCGCTATTAGTTCTGTATATCGAGTTAAAGCATCTACAATTAATAAGAGGTGCTTATTTCTTTTGTCTGACTTGTAAAATCCTGTTAATAAATCCAAATGTATCCTTTCAAAGGGTTGATTGGGCACGAGATAAGCCCCTAGGCTGACAGGTGTTTTCATATGCCCTTTGTTTTCCTGACATGTACGACAATTAGCTATGTGTTTTTTTATATCTGTAAGCATCGTATGCCAATAAAACAATGATTTGGCTTTCTGTGACATTAATGAGAACCCCGGGTGTCCATGCAATGGATTTGCATGCAACCAATTCAGGACAGTGGAAATAAGTGAGATTGGTACCACTACCTAGTCGTTAGTTACATGTGGTGTATTGCGGGTTTTCATTGTCACGGTCCTTCAAAGAATATTGTCTTTGATTATATAATTCTGCTGCTTATACTTTATATATTCCTTTTCCTTATGATTGCCTTTCAAAGCATTTATAATTTTTTCTAATTTCTGATCTTTTTTTTGCTCAGTCTGTAATAATTCAGCACTCCAGCCCAAATCTTCTTGTCCAATAGGCATGGATGTTGATATATCTATTAATTCAGCTAAAGGCTCCGTACAAGATGACACGGGGTTGCGTGATAATGTATAAGCAATGATATTTGCTTTCCCAGGTAAATACCTGATTCTCGCGCCAAAATCTTGGATGATCAAATGCCACCGAGTTTGTTTGGGGCTGTGGCTGAAGCCTTTAAAGAAGTCGGTTAGTGGTTTATGATCAGTAAGAACCTTAACGGGATAACCCTATATTATGAACTTAAAATGCACTAGTGAATTAACAATTGCTAGCCCTTCCTTGTCTATTACTGCATACTTACTTTCGGAAGTTCTCAATTTTCGAGAATAGAAAACTATTGGGAAAAATTGTTTTTCATATTGCTGAAACAATACCCCACTTACTCCTAAGTCTGAGGCGTCTGTTACAAAGAAGAATTCCTTACCGAAGTCAGGAAATTTTAAGATAGGAGAACTACACATTTCATCTTTCAAGTTATTAAACGCCTGTTGATGCTGCTCAGACCATATGAATTCTATGCCCTTCTTCGTAAGATTAGTTAAGGGACCGGCTATTATTGAATAATTGCGTATAAAACGCCTGTAATATCCACTACATCCCAGAAATTGCTGTATTCCCTTGACATTAGTAGGTATTTGAAAGTTACGGATAGCCGACACCTTATCATGGACTACTTTAAGACCTTGGCTTGATATCGTAAAACCCAAATAGACTAATTCTGTTTTGAAAAATTCACCCTTACTAATCTTTACCCTTAAGTTATGTTGTCTTAGATTCTGTAGTACTAGTTCTAATTTACGTAGATGTTCTTCTAAGGTGTTGGAAAAGATTACAAGGTCGTCCATATAGGCATGCAATATATCCCCTAGCAAGTCTCCAAACACTGTTAATCATTCTTGTAAATGTCATGGGAGCACAACGTAAACCAAAAGGCCTCCGTAAAAATTCATAATGTCCCCTAGCTGTGCTGAAGGCTGTGTATGGGATACTTTTTTCTTCTAATGATATCTGGCGAAAGCCTTTAATTAAGTCCAAACTGGTAAAATATTTATTTTGAACTAACAAAGATAAAATATCGTCAGTACATGGCACTGGGAATCGATCAGGGATCGTCTCCTTGTTTAGGCGACGGAAGTCTACATATATACGCCATGTTCGATCTTTTTTCGGTACAGCTATTAATGGAAAATTATAAGGGGTGTTCGATTTCCTAATGACTCCTTCTTCTAGCATTTTACCTACTTCATCATTTATTTCATTCTGGAATTTCATAGGGAGTCTGTATGAGGGTACATAGACAATTTTCTGCTTGTCCTTTAACCTTATTTGATGCTCGATCACATCTGTTTTTCCTAAGGATCCATCCATAGTGGAAAAAACATCATGATATTCAGTTAAAACTCCAAAAATTTTCTGCGGAATTTCTTCGTCTTGAATGTCTTTATTGATTTTATTTTTAGTAGATTGCAAAAGGGATTCATCCGCTACAGATTGAGCGTGACTGATTTCAGCAACGGTAAGAATATGATGTTTATAAACTTCAATATCACATTGTTGATGTGAGCCTACTGTGTAAATAGCTTATGTGACAGACAATCCGTTAGTTTTCAAAGTGTCGGAAAGGATTAATATTTCAGATACAGGTAATGTTTTCTTTACTTGCACTATTAAATTCGAAGGTACGTTCGGCTCGATGGATTGCGTGCAAGATGATAATAGGGGTGAACGAGAATTCTGCTGGGTCGCGTATATTATTTCTTTATTAGTGAGACAAGTTATTGGTTCTTCAACGTACGTTACGGTTACATTTGTCGTCTCCTTTTTATTCAAAACTGATTTTAAGGTATTAGAAGACTTATAGAATTTTCCTTTGATATACACGCTGTGCTTGGCAGGGGCTAAGATAATGTTTTGATTGCCCATAGATGGGTATCCTATAATTACAGCTGGATACATATCAATGTTTTGTACAACAACAAATGTATCAGCAAACGTACGCTTACCGACCTTGAACTGAACATGAGTTACGCCTATTACATTTAATTCATTATTTCCTATACCCGAGAGTCTTACTCCGGATTTTTCTATTGGGAAGTTCGAAAACAGCAAATGATGTGCCCTCAAATCCATGATATTGCGTGGACTACTTGAGTAAGAAAATAATGTAAATGATCTGTGTTCTAGATTTATAGCATATAATGTTGGTCGTAGCTCATTTTGGCTTATTATTGTATGAATTCGTTGCAAATCTACGGGAGCATGTACTGATTTACTTAATTCGGCCGTGTGTTTCATAGGAAAATCTATTGCCTCACAATGATCTGATGAAACATTAAATTGATCATTTAATACTACTGATGTTGACATGAATGACCTTGACCCAATATCACTCTCTTCCCCACTGGAGTTAATTATGTGGTATTTGCTTTGCTTTGCACATTCTGAAAATTAGTCTGACCTTGAGAGGTCTGGTTTGAAGACCCAGGATCAGCGTTATTCGAAGAACCGTTTGTTTGTTTTTGATTCTGAACTACATTGACGTTTGGCTGTTTCTTCTTATTGAAATGAGGATTTTTTTCCATATGGAACTGACTGTGGAATTGATTTTGTATTTCTAGGATTCTGCTGTGTCTTACGCGAGTAGCACTGACTATATGAATGAGTCGAACTATTATGTAATGAACAAAATCTCATTCAGCAGTCCGCAATCAAGTGACCTTGACGCTTGCAATTATAACACGTTACTCCTGCAACTTGACTATTCTTAACTACATTTACTTGTTGTGGCTTTGTTTCATTTTTTGCAAAAACTTGGGTTAACACGGGATCAAGATCAGGACACTTAGACATATGTTTCTTTATATGTTTATATACATCCAATTCCGTACTTGCTGGCGTTAACATTTTATCAAAACACCGCACTAAAGCTTCAGGCAATATAAGTGTCATGCAAGTTAAATACATTAATCGTAAAAAATCTTTCACGGAGATGTTATCTCTAGTAACCCAAGTGGAATTACCTAAAATATCTTGATATTCATTAAGCCTATCGGCTATGAGAGCTGCTCTCTCAATAACATTAAGTCGAGTGATATTGGCTTGATTAAGTGTATTTCTTAATGTTAAAACTACATCTAAGGCTTCTTCACCTCCGTAGACCGCACGTAGCCTAACTTTGAAATCATCCCAGGTAACTGCTTCTTGAAATGAAACACC
>NC_090734.1:60207524-60221234 GCF_036898095.1 Palaemon carinicauda
TCTGAAGCGTGTGAAAGTTTGTGACGTCACCGGATGCAGGTGTCTTCCGAGTTTGTGACTTGACTAATATAAACTGAGCATA
The DNA here is from genome assembly GCF_036898095.1 of Palaemon carinicauda. Classification (NCBI taxonomy): domain Eukaryota; kingdom Metazoa; phylum Arthropoda; class Malacostraca; order Decapoda; family Palaemonidae; genus Palaemon; species Palaemon carinicauda. The sequence goes on from NC_090734.1 coordinate 60,207,607, forward strand.
CGATATCTGTGATATCGATAATTTAGTCAGTTCATATCTATACTTCACCAGAATTGGTCATCTGGACCAACCCAGCTTCCTCCAGTGATGGAGATGTTTAACTCTGTTGTTTTTTATAGAATAAATACTTAAAAACTATTAAGATGTATTCAGTTATCCATTTACATACATCTGAAACAACACATACTCAATGTGTGCTTATAACAGTAGCACGCCAATAAATGGTGGCAGCGATTAAACTCTAAGACAGCGGTTAAACTCTAAGAATTAGAGAAAAATCTTCAAGACTTCAAAATAATAGCTGTAAAACCAGAGAAATATCTTCAAGACTTCAACATAAAAGCTGTAAAACCAGAGAAAGATCTTCAAGACTTCAAAATAAAAGCTGTAAAACCTGAGAAAGATCTTCAAGAACTCAACATTATCTACATAAATCTACAATTTTGACTAAGTATTATAGTCCAACGAAACAGCTAACATCAACAAATGTTAGAATACAACTTGAATCTTCAATCAACATCCTAGGAAACCCAAGGACTGGCGTTCAACAATTGCAAAACATATCCAGGAAGAACTACATTCAACAAGAAACTCGAACTAGACATCGCTAATAAAACATCAAGAGAGAGAGAGAGAGAGAGAGAGGACGTGTCGACATCATATATAAGCTAAGTACAGATTTTTTGAATTCATTCCAGTTTGGGCAGTGAAGTGTAGTTATCAAGAGTTGTTAGTCGATTATTACTGGGGTGAGTGAATTGCTAATCTTTGTTAGAGGAAACTCCGAATTCTCATTTAGAATTTTTCTTTCTTTGTGCTAATTCCTTTTTTCTTTCAGAAATTCTCGGGAAATGTTTTGGGATTAGTAACATTGTTTGGGGAATTTTATTATACATATGCGTTTACGCAGTGGGCGTCTGTACTCATATAGATATTTTGATAGAATTGCAAGGGGTCAAAGAGATAGGAAAAAAAAATACAGCAGTCATGACTCCTCCTGTCAGCCCTTCCCCTGGACCTAGTGGTGTAGGCCAGACTAATCCTCCTCCAATTGTGACGCTTGTAAATGCCAGGTCAGCAATCCTTCCTTTTCAAGGTCGGGTCAACGGGTTCTTGCCATAAAATGTGGAGTCATGGATTACATCCGTTGATGCCCATTTAAATGCCAAACAAATCGTAGACCCTTTTGTACAATTACAAGAAGCTAAAAGTTTTATAGATTTTTCTAAGGGGGATGCGAGTGCGTATTTAAGAGGTGTTTCATTTCAAGAAGCAGTTACTTGGGATGATTTCAAAGTTAGGTTACGCGCGATCTATGGGGGTGAGGAAGCCTTGGATGTAGTATTAACGTTACGAAATACACTTAATCAAGCCACTATGAATCGGCTTAATGTTATTGAGAGAGCAGCTCTCATAGCTGATAGGCTTAACGAATATCAGGACATTTTAGGTAATTCCACTTGGGTTACTAACGATAACATCTCCGTGAAAGATTTTTTACGATTAATGTATTTAACTTGCATGACACTTATGTTGCCTGAAGCTTTAGTGCGGTGTTTTGATAAGAAGTTAACGCCTGCAAGTACGGAATTGGATGTCTATAAACAGATAAAGAAACACATGTCCAAGTGTCCAGATCTCGATCCAGTGTTAACTCAAGTTTTTGCAAAGAATGAAACAAAACCACAAACAGTGAACGTAGTTAGCAGTCCAGTAGCGGGATTGACGTGTTACAACTGCAAACGTCAAGGTCACATAAGCGCAGACTGCAGAACGAAATTTTGCTCAATTCACAACACTGCAACACATTCTTATAGTCAATGTTACTCGCGTAGGACACAACAATATCCTAGAAATACACAGTCAATTCCACAGTCAGTTCCATATGGAAATAAAAAGAAAAATCCTCATTTTAACAATAAGAAGAAACAACCAAATGTCAATGCAGTTCAGAGTCCGAAACAAACAAACACTTCTTCAAATATCGCTGAGCCTGGGCCGTCAAACCAGACCTCGCAAGGTCAGACTAATCTTCAGAATGTGCAGAGCAAAGCAAATACCACATAGTTAACTATAGAGGGGAAGAGAGTGATGTTGGGTCAAGGTCATTCATGTCAACATCAATAGTATTGAATAATCAATTTAATGTTTTATCAGATAATGTGAGACACGGCCGAATTAAGTAAAACAGTGCAGGCTCCCGTAGATTTGCAACGAATTCATACAATAATAAGCCAAAATGAGTTACGGCCAACCTTATATGTTGTAAATTTAGAACACAAATCCTTTACGTTATTTTTTGACTCTGGTAGTCCACGTAATATTATGGATTTGAAGACACATCATTTGTTGTTTTCGAACTTTCCGATTGAAAAATCAGGAATTAGACTTTCAGGTATAGGAAATAATGAATTAAACGTCATAGGCATTACTCATATTCAGTTCAGAGTCGGTAATCGCACGTTTGCCGATACATTTGTTGTTGTAAAAAACATTAATATGTATCCAGCTGTAATTATAGGATACCCATCTATGGGAAATCAAAACATTATCTTAGCTCCTGCCAAGCACGGCGTGTATATCAAAGGGAAATTCTATAAGTCTTCTAATACTTTAAAATCAGTTTTGGATAAAAAGGAGACGACAAATGTAACCGTAACGTACGTTGAAGAACCAATAACTTGTCTAACTAATAAAGAAATAATATACGCGACCCAGCAGAATTCTCATTCACCCGTAATATCATCTTGCACGCAATCTATCGAACCAAACATACCTTCGAATTTAATAGTGCAAATAAAGAAAACACTACCGGGATCTGAAATATTAATCCTTTCCGATACTTTGAAAACTGACGGATTGTCTGTCACACAAGCTATTTATACAGTAGGCTCACATCAGCAATGTAATATCGAAGTCTGTAATCATTTAAATAACACTTTAGTAATTCACAAAAATCAACATATCTTTGATGTAGAAGTTTATAAACATCGTATTCTTACCGTTGCTGAAATCAATCACTCTCAATCAGTTGCGGATGAATCCCTTTTGCGATCTATTAAAAATAAAATCAGTAAGGACATTCAAGACGAAGAAATTCAGCAGAAAATTTTTGAACTTTTAACTAAATATCAAGATGTCTTTGCCACTACGGATGGATCCTTAGGAAAAACAGATGTGATCGAGCATCAAATAAGGTTAAAGGACAAGCAGAAAATTATATATGTACCCTCGTACAGACTCCCTATGAAATTCCAGAATGAAATAAATGATGAAGTAGGTAAAATGATAGAGGAAGGAGTCATTAGAAAATCAAACAGCCCTTATAATTTTCCTTTAATAGTTGTACCGAAAAAAGATCGAACACGGCGTATCTGCGTCGACTTTCGTCGTCTAAACGAGGAAACGATCCCTGATCGATTCCCAGTGCCATGTACTGACGATATTTTGTCTTTGTTAGGTAATAATAAATATTTTACCAGTTTGGACTTACTTAAAGGCTTTCACCAGATATCATTAGAAGAAGATAGTATCCCATACACAGCCTTCAGCACAGCCAGGGGACATTATGAATTTTTACGGATGCCTTTTGGTTTATGTTGTGCTCCTATAACATTTACAAGAATGATTAACATAGTGTTTGGAGACTTGTTAGGGAATATATTGCATGCCTATATGGATGATCTTGTAATCTTTACCAACACCTTAGAAGAACATCTACGTAAGTTAGAACTAGTACTACAGAGATTAAGACAACATAACTTAAGGGTAAAGATTAGTAAGTGTGAATTTTTCAAAACAGAATTAATATATTTGGGTTTCATGGTGTCAAGCCAAGGTCTTAAAGTAGTCCATGATAAGGTGTCGGCTATACGTAATTTTCCCATACTTACTAATGTCAAGGGAATACAGCAATTTCTGGGTTGTAGTGGATATTACAGGCGTTTTATACGCAACTATTCTATAATAGACGCTCCTTTAACTGATCTTACGAAGAAGGGCGTAGATTTCATACGGTCTGAACAACATCAACAGGCGTTTAATACTTTGAAAGATGAACTCTGTAGTTCTCCTATCATAAAATTTCCTGACTTTGGTAAGGAATTCTTCATTGCAAGAGACGCCTCAGACTTAGGAGTAGGAGGGGTATTGCTTCAGCAATATGATAAACAATTTTTCCCGATAGTTTTCTATTCTCGAAAATTGAGAAATTCCGAAAGTAAGTATGCAGTAATAGACAAGGAAGGACTAGCTATTGTTAATTCGCTAGTGCATTTTAAGTTCATAATTTACGGTTATCCCGTTAAGGTTCTTACTGACCATAAACCACTAACAGAGTTCTTTAAAGGCTTCAATCACAGCCCTAAACGAACTCGGTGGCATTTGATCATTCAAGATTTTGGCGCAGGAATCGGGTATTTACCTGGGAAAGCAAATATCATTGCGGATGCGTTATCACGCAACCCCGTGTCATCTTGTACGGAGCCTTTAGCTGAATTAATAGATATATCAACATCCATTCCTATTGTAAAAACAATATCTGAACAAGAAGATTTAGGCTGGAGTGCTGAATTGTTACAGACTGAGCAAAGAAAAGATCAGAAAATAGAAACAATTATAAATGCTTTGAAAGGCAATCATAAAGAAAAGGAATATATAAAGTATAAGCAGCAGAATTATATAATCAAAGATAATATTCTGTGTAGGACTGTGACAAGGAAAACCCGCAATACACCACATGTAACTAACGACCAGGTAGTAGTACCAATCTCACTTATTTCCAAACTCCTGAATTGGTTGCATTCAAATCCATTACATGGACACCCGGGGTTCTCATTAATGTCACAAAAAGCCAAATCATTGTTTTATTGGCATACAATGCTTACAGATATAAAAAGACACATAGCTAATTGTCGCACATCTCAGGAAAACAAAGGGCATACGAATACACCTGTCAGCCTAGGAGCTTATCCTGTGCCCAATCAACCCTTTGAAAGAATACATTTAGATTTATTAACAGGATTTTACGAGTCAGACAGAGGAAATAAGCACCTCTTAGTAATTATAGATGTTTTAACTCGATATACAGAACTAATAGCGCTTAAAACTAAAACTGCGATTGAATGCGCTAGGAAGTTTTACGAGTGTGACATTTGTAAACATGGAATTCCACACATGATAATCTCAGACTCGGGTGGTGAATTTAATAATCACTTTCTTACCTCATTGTGTGAATTCCTCATCATAAAGAAAATAAATACCATGATATATCACCCAGAGTCGAATGGGCTAGTGGAAAGAGCAAATAGGAAGATATTAAATATATTGAGGGTAACACTAGGGGGATCAGACCCCAACTGGGATATTGCAATACCGGCGGCACTGAGTACTCTGAATCATTCATATCATATATCAATTAAAATGTCACCGCATGAAGCATTGTATGGTACCCCAGTTAGAACGCCTTTCCATGTATTAACGCCTACAACTAATCTATCAAATCCTTTAAAAGAATGTATAAATGCAAGTATAAGTCGATATGATATCCTTCGAAAGAATTTAGAAGAATCACAAATCATAATGAAAAGGAATCATGATAAAATAGCGAAACCAACTAAAACATATACCGTGGGTGATAACATCTATATTCAAATCAATGTCAGAAAAGGGCTCAATTATAACCTAACACCTAAGTTTGAAGGCCCATTTAACATTTTGGAAACATTAACGGCCAATAGGTTTAGAGTTCAAAACGTATCCCAACCCACGGATGAGAGAATAGTACCATTGGCTCACATAAGAAATTAAAAAGAAAAGAGAGGAAAAGAAGTGAAGGAAAATTTTATTTTGTTTTATATGATTAAAAGTTTTTTTTTTAATACAGGAGTAATTACATATATTTTTTCTCGTTACAGGTTTACAGGATGAATTTTTTGTTGTTTGGAGTGATATTGTTCGCTCAGACATTTTTCTCGTATGGGATGAGCTCTAAGACTAAAAATATATATTTTAAATATTGCAATATAGTTGAAAGACAAGAAGACATTTTTATTACATCAACCAACGTAATTGTCGAAGTGCATATGCAAGCTATTTTTCTTCAAGAGAATGATGTCACTAGCTTAAGAACCGCCATTTCAAGGTTTTCTGCATTATTGGATGAGTTGCATAGAAGACATTTTCATTTGACTACTAAGAGTTTGCTTGGATCAACATTAAAAGTTACAGAGATGCTATCTGATGACTTGAAAAATAAGACTGGCGAGACACGATCTTTGGCTTATGACCTTTTGATGTGGACTGTAGGACACGAACATAAAGAAAGACGGAATCCGTTTATTTATGCTGCATTAAGCATCTTTGGGTCTGTTGCAAGTTTAGGTTTAGGAATTTCCAATCGTCTTAAAATTAATAATCAAAATATGAAAATTGAGTTCTTGACTCATAAAGATGAATTGATTATGTCAGAACTAAGGAATCAGTTAGCTTCAATCAGTAAAATTATGGATTTGTTAAAAGAACATTCAGATAATATCGTTCAAATTATGGAAGTACAGGATTTGTTGGCAACATTAACGTATTATGATTCAAAGATAGATCACATACATAACAGAATTACACATTTCATTGAGAAATCAAAGGATTATGTAGAAGCTATCACGTTAGCAACTAAAGGTGTATTGTTGCCCCATTTGTTGCCTATAAGTTACTTAAAGTTAATTCTGGAGAACGGAAGGGATAAACTAGGCTATGTTCCTTTGTTAGACGAACATAGGTTAGAATTTTATTACAGCCTAATTACAGTAAACGTAGATAATAACAAGATTAGGATTACAATTCCCTTTGATTCTTCTGATGCCTGGCAATCTTACAGGATATCACCATTTCCGACTTTCATGACGAATCACTCAAATCCAGTAATATCCAGTTTAGCAGGACACGTATTGATTTCCCCAGACAAGGAAACATATACGGTCATTAAAGACTTAAATCAATTAACTTACTGTTCAGACGCAATGGATAGAAAAATATGTACAGCTGACTCATTTGAATTCCATAGAAACTTAATGGATTCATGCGAGTTAGGTATAGTGCTAGATGGTGCTCTCTCCCATACAAGTGAAAATTGTCTGGATAGGCTTTATCCCTTTGACAATAATGAGTTCAATTGCAGACTGAACAATGGCTCGTGGATACGATACGACAAGGACGGCTTCAATGTATCATGCCCTGACGAATCCACGTCCTTCACCCATATCTTCGTCGCAGCAGATGGTTGTGTCGGGACTTCCCCGAATTCCATGGTGACTGGTCTACGGACAATCATCAGAGAACGAGCCTACTTCGCGAACTTCACATGGACCTCTACAATGCCAGCACTTCCTCTCCCGTACAACAGACAAGTTGCCAAGCGGTTGATGAAAATAACCGAAATGGACCACCTGTCACCGACTTATAAGGAAATTATTCACCCCATACTACTAGCTGGTTTGAGTATCACGGTGGTGATATTTATCACCGTGAACATCCTTGTTTGGCGTAGGTTACGGCACAGCAAGCGGCTAAAAAGGAACGATTCGCCTTGCCCCGACAATACGCCCTATCTGATTCAATTCAAAGCCGTTTGAGTGGCCACCTCATTCGCTAAAGGAGTAATATGTCGGGAAGAGTTTGTATGAAAAGCTGATTAGTACGCTAGTAATATGTAATTAAAGAAATTTTCTACATTTGCATTGTTAAAAATACATTTAAAACAACATTTAAAAAGAAAGGTATAAATCCTTTTTCTCTCGGCATCTAATAAAAATATATAAGCCGGAATGTTAAAAAAGAAAAGAGAAAAAAAAAAAAAAATATATATATATATATATATATATATATATATATATATATATATATAAAACAAAATCTATGGGCATCTAATAAAATATATCAGCCCTATATATATATATATATATATATATATATATATATATATATATATATATATATATATATATATATATATATATATATATATATATATATATATATATATATGTACGAAACCGTGGTACGTGTACGTACCAGGAATTCGTGTTTGTGCACTAATAATTGAGTATTATGTTTCTGACAAAGGTAACAATTATTCTTTATCAAGTTACCGAATCATATGTAAGTCAGAAGTTTTTTTTTCTTGGTACCATATAATCATTTGCTAGCAATGTACCATATATATGATCTTGGTTTTATCATGCATTTTTCTTTTTGCATTGGTAATATCTTTTTTGTATGCATTATTGTTATTATTTTTTAATGTGCCTATTTGGACATTCGTCCTCGGTTGATTATGGCTAAAGTTAAACAAAGAATAATACGTATGTCCAGTCACACCTAATAACCATGTTTTGGCTTGTTGTTAAATTTTTGTAAAAAAATTGAGATAGCTGGCCGAGCTAATGTAATAATTAGAATAGTTAATATTACATGTTTAAAACAAATGACGTAATATGTCATGTTGGTTGGAGGAGCTAACCCTGGGACTTGCTGTAGTCATTCAAATCGTAAACAGGACATACAATGCAAACCTCAGCAATTTGACATTCTTCTTAACGTCAACACATTGTCTGAAGCGTGTGAAAGTTTGTGACGTCACCGGATGCAGGTGTCTTCCGAGTTTGTGACGTGACTAATATAAACTGAGCATACGATATCTGTGATATCGATAATTTAGTCAGTTCATATCTATACTTCACCAGAATTGGTCATCTGGACCAACCCAGCTTCCTCCAGTGATGGAGATGTTTAACTCTGTTGTTTTTATAGAATAAATACTCAAAAACTATTAAGATGTATTCAGTTATCCATTTACATACATCTGAAACAACACATACCCAATGTGTGCTTATAACAGTAGCACGCCAATAAATATATATATATATATATATATATATATATATATATATATATATATATATATATATATATATATATATATATATATATATATATATATATATATATATATATATATATATATATATATATATATATATATATATATATATATATATATATATATATATATATATATATATATATATATATATATATATATATATTGTACCAACCGTGTGTCATACAATTATACACAATTGTTTTGTATATATTATGCTTGTATTTGCGCTCTTCCCTCGCACTAAAAAGAACCTGAATGATCATATCTCCGGTTTTGCTCTGTAATATTGTCTGTCTCTCGAACATGTTATGTCCTGTTGCCTTGAGGTTTTGTATATAAAGGAGAGTTTTCCTTAATAAACAACTCAGTTGATTGCATCCTGCCTTTGAGTTCACAAACCTCTCTCGGCCCGTCACATTGGTGACCCCGGAAGTCGACTCGCTCCCACTGCCTTCCACCCCCACCACCTCGCCCCTTCATCGTTGGTACTATGACGGACTCTACGGCAGTTGGTGCTGCGGCCGCTCCATTCAAACTTTCATCATTTGCCAGCGGAGAGGCGTTTGCTTGGTTTCAGCGTGCAGAAGTCCAGTTTCGTATCAGGAGCGTGACTCGCTCAACCACCAAAGCCGATTATGTTCTCGCGGCGATACCCGAGGACACCTTCCCAGAAATATCCGACTGGCTTTGTGAACAAGGAGACACCCCAATAGCGAATGACGCCCTCAAAACATACCTTCTGCAGCAGTACTCGCCGTCGCCAACCGCCCGTATAACAAAGCTTTTTCAGCTCTCGCAACAACCGTTGGGGGACCAAAGGGCTTCGCTTGCCCTCAGGGAGATGACCAGTATCGCTCGCCTTCAACCTGCCGCAGACGGCTCTCCTCGCGAGGTGAACCTACTTCGTGCCCTTTGGATAAGCCGTTTACCCGAACCTGTACGCGCTGCCATACCCGATGTCGATAGTTTACCCATGAAGGACTTGATGACCAAAGCCGACGCCCTTATGGACAGCCACTTCAAGAACTACATCAACGCCTCCACCCCTGACGACGAGGATGCCTATTCAACATCAACCGAAGCTGACATGAATGCCGTAGGACATACACCCCTACCCCGTGACGTGCTGAAGCGGCGACAAAGCCGCCCACCACCCACCAATCGCTAGCGCCCCAACGAACGACTTCTACAGCCAATTACTACCTCCCATCCGCCGCAGTTTTGCTACTACCACTTCAGATTCGGGGCAACCGCGAAGAAATGTGCCATGGATTGTCAGTGGCCAAAAAACGTGTAAGTAGGCCATCGCTTGTGACAGTGGCCTCCCATGTTTCTAATCTTTTCTTTTTACAGGTGGAAGGAACGGGCATGCGATTTTTGGTAGACACGGGTGCTTGTCGTTCTCTTTTGCCAAGGAAACTCTTCAAGGCACGACGTAGTCTGTCTACATCTGTCGACGGCCGCTTGGTAGCTGCCAACGGATCTGCGATACCCACCTACGGTTATGAAAACCTCACATTATCGTTCGGAAACGGTAAATTCAATTGGAAGTTTCTCGTTGCTGACGTCACAATGCCAATCCTCGGTGCGGATTTCCTCTCTCATTTCCACCTTCTGGTCGATGTCGCCCACCGATGATTGGTCAACGCAGACTCGTACTTGTCGACACCTATTCCACCCGCCCCCTCTAACCTAGCTCTTCACATCAGCGCACCCTTGGATGCCTACGCCCACCTCCTCACGTCGTACCCGGAAGTTTTCCGTCCAGAACTTCGCCAAACGCCCACGGTTCCTGCCAAGCACGGTATTTATCACCATATCAAGACGACGGGACCCCCAGTCTTCGCAAAATTCAGACGTCTGGCACCGGAACGATTGGCAGCCGCCAAACAGACGTTCGCCGAAATGGGCCTTTGCCAAAAGTCCTCCAGCCCATGGTCGTCACCCTTACACATGGTTCTGAAGAAAGACGGCTCCCTCCGTCCATGCGGGGATTACAGGAGCCTGAACATGCAAATAGAACCGGATCACTACCCCCTCCCAAACATTGCCGACAGGACCGTCTACCTGCACAAAGCGAAGATTTTCTCTACACTCGACCTCCTGAAGGGGTATTATCAGGTGCCTATGAACCCAGAAGACATCCTCAAGACCGCCATCACCACTCCGTTTGGTACATACACCTTCAATTACTCCTGTTTTGGCCTTCGTAATGCTGGGGCAACGTTTCAACGTCTCATGGATGGCATCTTATGGGACCTCCCTTTCTGTGTATGTTATGTGGACGACATACTTGTGTTCTCCTCCTCAAAAGAGGAACACCTTCGTCACCTGCGCATCGTGCTCGACCGCCTGCAACAAAACGGCCTTGTAGTCCGGTAGGACAAGTGAACCTTTGGCGCCAACGAAGTGTCGTTCTTAGCAGCCGTTCAGAACTTCCCCGCGCCCTCGACCGTCAAAGCTCTGCAGGAACTCTTGGGCATGATCAACTATTATCACCGTTTTATGCCAGCCATTACCACCACTCTTGCTCCCCTCTACGCCTCCCTCAAGGGCAAGCCAAAGGACCTGAAGTGGGGTCCCCTTCAAGAAGCAGCCTTCTGTAATGCAAAGAAGGCCCTATACACTGCTGCGGATCTCACTTTTCCTATCCCACACGCCCCTCTCCTTCTCTCCACCGATGCCAGCGACGTCGCTATTGGTGCAGTACTCGAGCAGATGGTCAAAGGCTCGCCCCGCCCATTGGCCTCCTTCAGCAGAAAGCTGTCCAAGGCAGAATCGGGTTATTCTACCTTCGATCAAGAATTGCTGGCGGTGCACTTGGCTGTCCGTCACTTTCGCCATTTTTTAGAAGGTACGCCCTTCGTCATTCGCACAGACCACATGCCTCTAGTGCACGCCTTCACTCGACAGTCTGACGCCTGGTCCGCCCGTCAACGCCGACATCTCTCCGCCGTGGCTGAATACAATTGCACCCTCCAATACGTCCCTGGGAAAATTAATCCCGTTGCCGATGCCCTGTCAAGAAACACGTTGGCTGCCGTTCAACTGGGATTGGATTACAACGCCCTGGCTGAAGCCCAACGACAGGATCCAGAGTATCCAGCTTGTAGGACATCCTACACGTCCCTCCGTTGGGAAGACTTTCCCCTCGAAGACTCCAACACCACCCTCCTCTGTGACGTCAGTACTGGTAGACCGCGACCTTGGATTCCTGCTCCCATGCGCCGACAGGTGTTTGATTTCATTCACGGCCTTTCACATCCCTCGTGCCGTTCTACTGCACAGCTGCTGAAGGCAAAGTTCATTTGGCACGGCATTTCTAAGGATGCTAAGGATTGGGTCCGCGCCTGTACTTCTTGCCAAACTTCCAAAGTACATCGACACACGGATTCAGGAGTGGGCACCTTTCCATAACCTCAGCGTCGTTTTGCAGACATTCACGTCGACGTTGTAGGACCCCTACCCACATCACAAGGACATCATTACCTGTTTATCGTCATCGACCACTCCACTCGTTGGCCTGAAGCCATTCCCATGGAAACTGCAACGTCCGCCTCATGTACATCTGCCTTACTCTCTGGATGGATTTCAAGATTCGGTATCCCTGAGCATATTACTTCTGACAGGGGAACCACTTTCACCTCTCAATTGTGGACGTCATTAGCGAATCTCCTGGGCATCACCCTACATCAGACAACGGCCTACAACCCCGCTGCCAATGGAATGGTTGAACGTTTTCATCGCACCCTCAAAGCAGCTTTGATGTCCCGCAGCAAGGATTGCAACTGGTTTACTCATCTTCCCTGGGTCCTCCTGGGACTAAGGACCACTCCTAAAGACGCCCTCGACGTCTCGGCAGCTGAAAAGGTGTATGGCGACCCGTTGGTCGTCCCTGCCGAATTTTTTCCTTCTACAACCTCCTCCGACGATCTCCAGCGCATACGTCACGTCGTGGGAAAATTTACTCCATGCCGCCAGACTTACAAGCCCCCAGCGAAGCATCACACACCAACGGACTTGCACTCTGCAACGCACGTCATCCTGCGCAACGACACTAGCAAGCCACCACTAACGCCCCCTTACACGGGCCCTTTCCTTGTGATCCGACGCAGTCGGAAAGCATTCCTACTAAACATTCGGGGCAAAGAAGACTAGGGCTCCAGTGATCATCTAAAACCTGCTTATCTTCTGCCAGATGACCCGCCTACAGTTCGCCTCTCTAGATCAGGGCGCCCTATTTAACATGTACAGTATGTCATTTTTAGGGGGCGAGCCATGTACCAACCGTGTGTCTCACAATTGTACATAATTATTTTGTATATATTATGCTTGTATCTGCGCTCTTCCCTTGCACTAAAAAGAACCTGAATGATCATGTCTCCGGTTTTGCTCTGTAATATTGTCTGTCTCTCGAACATGTTATGTCCTGTTGCCTTCAGGTTTTGTATATAAAGGAGAGTGTTCCTTAATAAACAACTCAGTTGATTACATCCTGCCTTTGAGTTCACAAACCTCTCTCGGCCCGTCACAATATGTGTGTGTGTATATATATATATATATATAGATATATATATATATATATATATATATATATATATATATATATATATATATATATATATATATATATATATATATATATATATATATATATATATATATTCGAGTAATCTACTTTATAGTATCA